>NC_133123.1:118915224-119218353 GCF_033568475.1 Henckelia pumila | reverse complement strand
AATAGAAATGAGCAAGAAAATGCTGCACAAAGGTTTACTTCCAACTCCTGTGACATATCGATTACTCATCCACCATTTCTGTCGGCATGGTAGGGTGGATGATTTGTTGATGTTACTAGAAAAGATGCTTCCAAGACAAAATTGTAGAACAACATATAACCAAGTTGTTGAAAAGCTTTGCCATTTTGGACACATTGATGAAGCTTATAAACTGTTGGGAAATATTCTGAGAACAGCTTCTAGAATTGATGCAAACTCTTGCCACGTTCTCATGAAAAGCTTTTTGAAGAACGGGAATCCTGTTGGGTCATATAGAGTGGCATGTAGAATGTTTAACCGGAATCTGATTCCTGATTTGAAGCTGTGTGAAAAAGTGGGTAAGAGACTAATTTTAGAGGAGAAATCAGAAGAGGCTGATAAGCTTATGCTGCGGTTTGTGGAACGTGGTCATCTCGCACCGCAGGTTAAACCCCACGTACTTGTTTAGGGTTCTACGTGGTCGAAATGTGGGGAGTGCTGCCTTGTTTATTCATGCTCCTCTTCTGGTAAAACCAACCTCAATCAGAGTAAACAAAAACAGATGTTGGGGAAACCAAAGACTAATTTCTTCTGTGGATTTGAAGGAAATAATTTCCTTGTCCACCGGTAAAGCCAAAAGATTGTGCCCCATATGCTGTGATGTGGCTGTTGGTATAATTACTGGCTGAACTGCTTCGCGTGAAGATATTCAGTTTATGCTCCTGCACAGAACTAGTCTCAAGGACTTTGGTTGTGGTAACTTTTTTCTCCTCAATCCAAATGTCCTTTAGCAAACTTCAGAGTTTTAATTGATGATCAATGGAGAAGAATAACAGTACAACACACACCTATTGCCGGCTACGGTGTAAATTATAATCCAGTTATGTGTTGTAGTTAATAGTTGCTACGGATTATTTTTAAACAGGATACCGATTTTGAACGGTAGTTGGTTCAAAATGATTAAAAGTTTATTTGAAGTTTGCTGGTGCATGAAGAAAATTTTGTAAATTAGCACGTGTGGAGATTTGTTATCAATCAACATGCACTGCTTTGTTTGTTGCTATTTTATTTTGTGTTTTGTGTACTTTGATTTTATTTCCATATCATTAAAGTCTTCTGTTTTGAATAGGGGTGCTAAATATTGATTTGACCTACTTAACTTCTGATGGCGGACCTTCTAATGCCCAGCATTTTGAAGCTCATAACCATTATATTAAGAATGAAATCCAATCATAATCCATTAGTTGTTAGTGGAGGTTCAAATATAGGAGTCAAGTCCACTATATTTTAAAAAGATCTTAATGAGCTAATTCCACAGTTGCTTGGAACATATTAATGAGCAGAGTTGAAGTGGATCAACTTGATGAGGACAAATATTAGAGAACTCATCTATGTGCCTGATTCACATGTAAGACGGTGAATCTTGTCTCTTCTGCCCGAAATGCTAAAAAATTGATGCAAATATAATTCGACTTAATATTAATCTCCGAAAAGGTAATTTTTTGAAAAACAGAAACATTTACAAGAAAATAGAACCGCGTTGGTAGAGTAAGGGAAGCATCCAAACGATCAACTTTCAGGCATTGGTAATATATTCAGTGCCAAAACAGAACATAACAAGAATTAGCTTATCAAACCAAAGTTCTAACATGTACTATTTGCACGTGAGATAATTACTAAAAAACACATTGATTTACGATAAGTATTCTCCTTGACGTGTTTCCCAGCATGTGTTTTGATCGGTTTTACTTTGCTTTCAAAATAACAATTCTTTTGCAGCAATTTCTCAACAACGGAAGGTATCTTGGGAGACGATGCCGCCAAAACATCCCACAAACATGAAAGACAGGTTTAGTAATTTGAACATTTATCTTTGAAATTAACAAAAAATTATCGTTATAGAACACTTGATGACTGAACTAATGGCTATCCCAAAGAACTGTAAAGGCCTTCTTCGATGCTGTATTGTTGTGGATGCTTAGCACCTTTGTTGCAGCTCGTTGGGGGGTAGGCACACCCTGCTTTTTGATATACTTTCTCCACTTTCAAAGTTTCGAGCCTTCAATTATATTTGTCAGAGGTATCCAAAACCAGCTACTGTTAAGCCATAAAATCTGAGCATGGAAACAGTGGTAGAAATTATTATGGTTTGCACAGGTTCAAAGCCAGTTCTGATCCAAGTTATGGTTGCCACAAGGGGTGCAACAGATGCTTTTTCTAATGTGCAAAGACATGCCAATAGTTCTGTTAGTCTCTCTTATATATCATGTTTGGATTGTTTGTTGCTTTGTCCGAAAGATCTAACTGTCCAATGTTCCTTTTGCTCATCTTTCCTATGTTCTGTTGAGAAAAGTGGGTGCAAAGAACATTGAAGTGGGAGTCAGTTGTGGAATAGGTTTTGGTCGTGGCTTTTGTGTTGGTGGATACACTTCTACGGTATACTTCCCTTTTTGCAAGTTAATTATCACTTGATATTTACTATTTGAACTTGTTGGGTCTATACTATACCGAGATTGTCTTTTTCGTATCACTTTTACCACCTACATGGCTAATACGACCTTGGAGAATAATTGAAAGTTGACTTGGTTTTAAAAATGAGTGAAAGTGGAACATAATTCTATAGTCATATAGCTTCTTTTAGGTTGTGTTGGATTGAATAATTTAATTTGAGAAATGAATTTGAAGGTATGGATATCAAGTCCCACCAGAATCAGGTAATTTGAAATAAACTAATGTCATAACAAAAATTAGCAAAATTGTTAGTTTAAAGATTTGGAATCAAGTGATTCAGTGTGAGTGTCAAAATGGATTAGACCCGTCGGGTTGGCCCGCCCCGCCATACAAAATAGGTGGGTTGGGTTGGGTTGGCATTTTTCCAACCCGCCTAAAAGGTGGGCTGACCCGCCCTGCCTAATGATGGGTTGCGGATGGGTTGCGGGTTGGCCTGCCAAAACCCGCCAAATTACATGTAGGCCCGCTGGGTTGGCCCACCCCACCACCTAAAATAGGTGAGCTGGGTTGTTTTCCCAGCCCGCCCCGCCTACTTGGTTGTGACGGGTTGTGGGTCGGCCCGTCCTGCTAAGCCGTTTTGACACCTCTAACTGTGAGCCAAAAATGGAATAGGTATATGATGTTAAAAATAGATAATTTGAAAACAAATATATTCCTCAACAACTGGAGTATCACTTCATTAACAGCCACAAGTTTTCATCCATTAGCAAGCTGATCCATCATCATCATCATCATCGTGACCATTTAATTTATAATCGAATCCAAGACCACTTCTTCATCCTTAAACATTGCAGTCGGCTGAACCACTCTGTATTTTGATCTATTTTAGCCCTCCATTTTCTCGATCTTTTTATGATTATATATCACTAGTCACTACACCCAATGTACAGCGGTGGTTTGAGATTCTTTCTTTTCCAATCCTCTAATCCAGCAGACTGCTAGATAATTGACCATAGCAAGACTTATAGCTGATTTGTTCTATAACAAAAACCTTTCATGCCATTCAGGTCTTGCTGTGAAGCCTCGTGTGGTACATCGGGTACAACCCCATTTTTCTGTACGTGTCATGTTGTTTGCTGTTTGTTCGTTGTTGTTCCAAATCTTACTTTACACCCTAATTTCTCAGCAGGCGGTAACACCATATGCAGTGGAAAAACTTGGAATAGCTTCTACTTTACTGATTAGTCAGGGCGTTTTCCCACCATCTGTTCAAACCGGCACAAGAATGATCAAGAAGATTCAGTATCAAGCAGTTCATTTCAAGACAATGTCTAGGATGGAAAAACAAGCATTCTTTTTTTCGGAAGGAACTTTAGTGCCAAAAAGTGAGGTGAATACATAATATGGAAGTTGAACAGAAGTTGCCATAAATGACTTTTTGAACAATCTCCTTCTGAAGTATTGGGAACTACATGAACAATATGTTTAATGAAGCTTACTTTTGTTTTTATATTCGCTTTGTATCGTACTTAGACTTGCATAAGAGGGAACATGGGCAATTTTTCATTCCTTTGAAGTCATATTTATATAGGTGAGTGGGCGTGTCGTGCATTTGATTAACCGAATCTTATTTATTTTAAGATTAATAACTGAAGAATTAGAGTTTACATCTAATTTTTATTGCATCGTTGTTCATATCCTCTTATCTGTATATAGCATAATTTGGAGCACCATCGTAGTTTAGGGTTGAAAAAGTATGGATCTTTCCTAAATCCTAGAGAAAGACATGATTACTCGAATAAATGAGATGAACAATGGACAGTGATTTAGATTGTACGATCGAAACTCAGTTGCTTACATACGCATAGAAACTCTAAGAGAGTCGTGAACAAAAAGCTTCAGTTTGGGCAAAAACTTGAAACAAAATATTCAGCGAAAATATTAAATATTTGATATATAAAGTTTTCTTCCTAAAGACACCAAAATATTATTTAGCTAGTTGGTCTTGATAGAAAAATAAATAAATGCATTAAAAAAAAAGATAGAAATTCTAAAAATACATTTTTTGTATTTTATGTGTTCGTTAATCTATTGATTGATTTGATAAAGTTAAAATTATACTAAAAATAAAAATGTATGTTCATGATTAATCTCATACTAACCTGTTTAAATTATAAAAATTGATATCAAGGTTTCGACGCGCTTCATATTTTTAAAACCTTGTTTACAACACGACTTTAGAAAATAGATGTAAAAACATGGACAAGCCTCACTGACAAGAGCCTGTGTAACTGCATTCCCTCTATCATAACCAGGCCCCGTGCTTGGTTGGCTTAGATCTGTCAAGTGTTTTAACATCCCTACCAAGAGTAGGATCAGAATTAGCATTATTTTTAGGGAGACATAATATATGAGAATATTAATATAATTTTAATATGGTGGAATATCGAAAAAAAAAAAAGATAAGGTAGTTATTATAAAACTTAAAAATACCAAAATATTTCCTTAGTATAAAAAACTATAGCTTTATGAGACAATGTGTTTGATCGTCTCACATAAGTTTTGTGTGTCTTTATATATACTTCAAATCGATACAAACAAGATATGATACAGAGCTCCGGTGCAGCTTGGTAACTATACTCGTGAGTGAAAAAAAGCAAATCTTGTACAAAACAGACGGCAAATAATTCCTGGATAACTCAAACTAAAGTTGCTAGCAGGTGAAAAAAAAAATAATTCCTTGGAAGAGCGTGAAATACAAGCCTCTCTCTCATTTGAAAGTCGAAAGCCTAGGAAGTTTGTCACGAAGATAGTACAGCGGGCTCGTCTGACTTTCCGGTGCTGCAATACTTTGATCTCTTTGATATTTGGTGAGTATCTATCAATAAGAGAGGCAAGAGTCGCAATCAGAAGAAACCATCTTTACGAAAAAAGAAAATAATTATATAAATGGCGAATACCGAACAAAACACATTCACAAACTAAATTATCAACAAATTCATATGACGGAGATGATCATAGAGGTACATAGACGATAAAAGAGCTTATGCTGAAAACGTACAATCTCCGTAGTCCATGCAAATTTAGTGCAATGCAGGACTAGATGGACCTTTTCATATGCATAAAGGTGGATGCAAGAAAATTTGCAGATCCAAAGTGTGTAAAATTAACTATTCTTATATGCTAAACACTTTTAAATTCCAGATCCAAACTCTTCTTGTAGTTCAAATTTCCAGATCCGAAGTCTCCTTTTTCAATCAGAACATTTTTAATGCTGCCATTTCTAATCGGATTTTCACTTGCATTAGTATTTTCAGAGGATATCCACTAACCATTTTTCAGAGGATATCCACCAACATTTTTCAGAGGATATAAAAGGAAACAACAGTAAAGTACCATAAAATTGCTCAATGACAACGGAAAGAAATAAATAAAAAAAGAAAAAAAGAAAAAAAAGAAAAGGAGGGTTCTGATTAAGCCACCTCAGAAGCAAACAGTGAAGAATACTTACACAGGGAACACAATTTCAACTCCAACACCAGCAATTATTCGTCTAATCCGAATTGTCGTGTGGATGCCAGCATTTTGCTTCGACATAACTATCCCCTTATACACTGATAAACGCCGTTTATTCTCAGACTTCCTGTAAGCCAATTACATCCATTCAAATTTCTCAAGATACTAAGTGGGCAGGTACAAAAAGATTGACCAATCTAAAATTCTTAATAATTATAAGAGTTTGATGATCGGGCAACCAATTTGATCTCCACAACATCCCCAGTTCGAAGATCAGGAGTTGGCCTTTCTGTGTCTGCTGCTTCGATTGCTTTCTTGTTCAAAATCTGTATGAAAAAAAGCAATCTTCAACTGCTTGCACAGCAATTAACATATTTATTCTAAAAACCCAAAAAATGAAAAGAGAGATTTCACTGGTAAAATGTGAGATTCACCCTCATACTATGTGTGACATATTAACTAAAGAACAAGTATCTGGGGCAGAATCTATTAGCTGCTTGTTTTGATGGTTAGTTCACCTCATTGCTCTCTCTCACCGAAGAACAACACATAGACAACGGCATATGTCACATCCTCATACTATGTGTGACATATTAACTAAAGAACAAGTATCTCAAATTTCCATTCCTTCAGTTATCTTGGCGTCACATTGACAGATTCGAATACAATTTAATTTGCAGGTAATAAACATCCATTGTACCTAAAGCAATTTAAACAAAATTAGAACCCAAAGCATTACCCCCATAATGTCACCAAGCTTGATTCTGGGTTTTCTTGGGGATTTCTCCTCAGAAGCAACAACAATCTGGGTAACTTCGGCCTCCGCACTATCTTCCACTTCAACTTCAGCATTTGCCTCCGCTCTCACAACAAAGGAGCGACTTTTACTCAACTTCGGAAGACTCAACTTGCGAGAACAACTTGTAGAAATCAATGCCGCGGCGGAGGGATGCCGCGAAACTGCCGCGGAGAAGGCCAAAGTCTTGGGAGCTCTCGGGACCATGAACGGAGCCTAGGAAAATAATCAAACAACAGAAATTACACAAGAATTGAGGCCGATTGCATCACGGGAGAAGAAGTAGAGAGCGTAAATTAGGGTTACCTGTAAAAGTACGTTGGAAGCCATGATTGAAGCCTGGAATGGCTTATCCTCTTCTGTATGTATGGTTCTGTAAATTGGATTTTTCTTCTGATTTGAATCAAACGGTTTCGGGTGCAATTGGACCGAACCAAATCGGGTGTTATCAACTAAACGGTTTGACACATAAGGGTCCGGGACTCCGTTCATAGAACCAAACCGTAATTCCAAACCGAAATAGATAAAATAAATAATTAGAAAAAAAATTTCGGTTTAGTCTCGAATGTTTTGGGTTATATCCGGTTCAGTCCAAATGAATTTAATAGGCCGGTTTAGTCCCAAGCGTTTTAGTTTTTTTTTTTTTTTTTTCCAATTCGTTTTTTCGTCAATTAAAACGTTAATTAAGACGCAAAAAGTCCAAAGTTTATCTCCTACAATTCCCAAATCCGTCCGCCCTTATTATTCTCCCCAAACCGTCTTCTTCCTTCTTGTCAAAATTCCTCATCGGTTACTGCCGCCGACGTCCGCTGCAGTACCATCGCTTTTCGGACGATCCTCATTTAAGGTTTCTTCTTTCTTTTTTTTTTTTTCCAAACTCTTCTCTCCTTGCATTATCTTTCCAAATATTTGTTTTTTTAAAAAAAAAAAAAAATCTCTTTCACTCATATATATAGACACAAGAATTATAGTATACTAGTAATTCACGCACGCAAAAATTCACGTGTATAAAAAGTTTATGTTACATCTAAAAATAATAAACATTTTTTATATTTTTAAATTGAAATAAATAAAGTTGAAATATGATAGTTATAAATATTAAGAGCGTTTTTGTTCATCCATTAATTTGACCAATGTAGTTATTCTAAGGAGTTCATATTTTATTATATTATATAGACTTGTTCCCCTCGCCCTGAGCTGTTTGGCCCACCCATGCTGTAATAGTTGGGCCATACCTGCCAAAACCCGTTCCCCCATGTTTTGTTATTCTCATTGGTTAAAGTTGTATCACCTCGATCGATCTCTTCCTGCCTTCTATCTACAAATATTTCAACAGTCCACCGTGACCGAAACACATGATACATCAAAAGGAAAGCAAATATTTTCCAACTTGCATAACATGTTCTTCAATTTCCCCTTAAATTATTTTTAAAAAATAACCTTGGAAACCATAACACAAACTCCAGAACATCAAAATAAACTTGACCTAAAGCTTACAAACTTTGCGGTGAGTTTGAATGAGATCTTTATGGTGAGAGTGACGCTTATCCCCGATACCATGCTCTGGTACCAAGTTGTAACGTACTCATTTTTAAAGGAATACATAAAATAAAATGATGAATATTTTTTTTTTAAAAAAAAAGTGGGGAAGGGAGAAGCCTAAATAAAATATCAAATCCTTAAAAGAAATTGTTTACAGCAGTAAATTCAGCGATCAAACAAGCAATGAAAAGTTTAGCAAAAATCAAAGGATTTCTTTCTATACCCCATAACTTAAAAATTTCAAACTTCAAAATAACAAGCTAGTAAGAAAAATAAAAATGGATTTCTTGTGCAGAACTAGATGGTCATGGATAAGCGCTTGTTCAAGATCGCTACTTTCGCCAGGCTGCACCGTATCAATCATCCTCACCTGCATTAAAGAAGTTAGTAAATCTAAAGGTCCGACAAATAATATCGCAAGTAGCAAGGTACTTAAATAATAACTCAAAATCTTTCGAAACTGAACACATTTAAAATTCTCAACTTCATGTCATGCAAGAAAATATCATACACATGCACACAAAAGTTATTTTTTTTTCCTCTTTGACATTACCCCATCACAATACCTCAAAATTTTTCACAGTCATCTCAAATAAAAATATACTCACACCTCAAAACTTTTTCTCTATTTTAACATGTGGTTCGAAAACTTCTACCTCAATTTTTTTAAGGATGCTTGATCAAGTTAATACAAGAAAATCCAGAAAAACACACACATAGAAATCTGCACGCACACATAAAAAATATCTGCACGCACATACGCAAAAATCTGCACACATAAAAAAAAAAAGCTGCACATGCATAAAAACACACACTACACACATAAAAAACATACACACATTGCACACACAAAAACACACTGTTCATGCGCGCGCACACACCAAACACAAACTGCTCATGCACACACACACACACACACACACACCAAACACACATTGCACACACCAAACACACATACACACACACATATAGTACACGCACACACACAGTACACACATCGAATTTTCATAATCATGTACATAATTCATCAAATAGTGTATAGATCATTAAAAACTTGTAAAAATCCTTTAAAAACTACTATGATTTCAACGATATATCAAAGAAACGGATTTTAATTGCCTTAAATCAGAGTGGAGATGATTTGGAGATGATATGCGATCGGAGCATAGCCGAAACACGTTCGAAGTCTCTCAAGAAGGCGAGTGGATCAAAATCTCTACCTTAGCCGCCCTTCTCCTCTCACGTTTTCTAAACCTTCTTTTTTTTTCTTTTGACTTATGCAACCCAGTCCAATAGTATTTTTAAACACTCTAAAACTTACTAACCAAAGAAGCCCAGTTCACTCTCTAAACTACACATTTATTTTTGAAATAAAATAAGTAACTAAATAATTAAAATAAATTTTTTTAAACTTCTAACCGTACTCGGGTATCTCTTCTCCAGAATGCATCTTGGAAATCATCACCTAAAACTCAAGCCTCAGAAATAAATATTAAATGTTAGAAAAATAAAAATAAATAAAGTCTAGCACACAAAAAAAAAAAAAAATCTAAACCCTTAAACTTTAAAAATCAATTGAATGTAATTCATGCGGTTTGGTCGGTCACTTAAATTCCTTGGTGTTACAGGTCCAATTGGTATTCTCTCATGTAGAAGAAAACCAGTTGGCTTCTGAACCAACTATTCTTTACTCTCATCCTAACTTCCCAAATGAAAACTTCATCTCCAATGAGAGCATATATTCCCATCTGGATGACATCCGACAGTTGATCCAAAGCACAGACAACCAGACTATTGCAACTTCAGTTGCACCGACAAACTTCAGGAACATGGTTATGAGAGACTTGATACACCTTTGTGAAAACATGAAAACGTGTGTAAAGAAACTCTTTGATGCCAAGTTGAATACATCTGAAACTGTGACTGAGCTTTCAATCAATTTACAATAACTAAGAAATGGTTGGAAGTAGGGGTGTCAAAACTTAAATCAACCCAGCAACCCGACACGAGTCAAACCAAAAAATATCGGGTTAGAGTTGGGGGTTTTTGGGTTCGGGTCGAATCAGGTTGACCCGAAAGCTAACCCAAAAAAATTAATTGGGTTCGGGTTAACCCGAGTTGACCCGAGATGACCAAAATTTTTTTATTAGAATTATTTTTATGTAAATTAAGAAAGATTTGCTACATTTTTATACATGATATGTTTGAAAAAAATTATTGTATATTGATATAATAGATTTTCGTCATTTAATATATTTTTTTGTATAATTTCTATTATTTAAAATATGTTTTTATTTTTTGTAGTAAGTATACTTTAACTTTTTTACAACTAGACTTTCAAATTTAAATTATACATAAGCTTAGATTTTGTTATCATGTAATTAAATTAAATATTTTTATTATTATTGTGTTTTTGAATTTTTATTTAATATTTTGTTAAAAAAATAAAAAAATAAAATCGGGATGGTTCGGGTAAATCGGTTTAGTCGGGTTAGCCGGATGTGGGTTCAAGTTGGCCATTTTTGGGTCGGGTTCGGGTTGAGAAATTTTTAGAAAATATTTTCATGAACCCGAGAACCCACCCGAATTGACACCCCTAGTTGGAAGCGCTTGAATTAGCAGTTTGGAAACCAATCTGGAGACCCAAATTCATGAGATTATTTAACATTTGCAAAATGGTGATGTCAAAAATGGGGAAGATGAGCTAAGAATAAGATATGAAGAAGAAAAAAGGAGAAAGAAGAAGCTATAAGAAAAGATTTATATAAGAGAATAGGAAAGATTTAAATAGGGTAGCAGTTTTGGAAGAGGAGCTTCATGGTTTAGAAGATATGATTTTCCTCTTATTATTCCAATATGTGTAATGGATTTTATTGTTCTATTCTTATCATTTTAAATTTGAAATTCATTCTCTCAATGAAATTAAAATTCCTTTATATCTTTAATTTTGATATTTTTATGTCCAAAGGGTTTTTATGTTTTATTATCATCAAAAAGGAGGAAATTTTTAGATCTTTTAGTTTTGGTGATAAAAAAATATATCATTGTTATAGGTCAAACTGTCATTATTTGTACCACAAGTAACCAGTTCGAGACTGACAACTGCTCAACGGTTCAAAAGATTGGAACACTTCTACTAGTTCAGAACCATTAAAGTTAGATCAAGTCAGCTCAACTAGTTCAGACAGTCCAAGATCAGTTTCAGATGTATTCAAGAATGTTTGAACTACCTAAGAAGTTTAAACTGCTAATATAAGTTCAAACTGCTCGAAAGCTTAAAACGCTAACACAATTTTTTTTACTAACTCTAACATTTCAAACTGCTAATTGTTGAAGATATTTCCGTTGAACCAATACATCAAATTTAAAATTTGTGCAAGAAAAGTCACCCTTCACATATGTTAAGTGCATAAAAAATTGATGGTAATAAATGAACAAGATTTAGACATTCAAAAATCAAATATTTGTCAAAAGTAGCACATGCGAGAAGTTCACTTTAACGGTTGCAATAACCGCTCTCCTAAATTTTAGGAAAGAGTCTCGTCTCACATTTATTAAAGAGGTACAAGAGTTAACATGAAATGAGACATCTTTGCTCCTCGCATTTAATGAATAGTGCAGTCAAACGTTGAAATTCCTGTCTATAATAGAGAATGCAAAGTGATTTAGAAGATACAAGAAACAAAAGCTATCGACGCTAAAAAATCACAAGCTTGCATTTTCTCTGAGCACTCTAAAGTTTATCATCCACTTTGATCAAATTGCTGATACACAACTGCCTATCAGATCATCAAGGATCATCAAGGGCCTTGAGTCAGCCATTCAACCGTTTATCTTAAACCATTGAAGGAGTTTCTCACTTTTTTAAATCTATGAATTCATTCATTATCAAATATATGTATTTGTATTGGTGTTAAGGCATATTGTTTTGAACTTGTTGTTGACTAGGAGTTCCTGTAGTGACCTATCTCGGAATCACCTACTAATCATACTTAGTCATGCAATAAAAATTAAAATGTAATAATCATAAACTATGGAAATAAA
The DNA here is from genome assembly GCF_033568475.1 of Henckelia pumila. Taxonomy (NCBI): domain Eukaryota; kingdom Viridiplantae; phylum Streptophyta; class Magnoliopsida; order Lamiales; family Gesneriaceae; genus Henckelia; species Henckelia pumila. Next base: position 119,205,986 of record NC_133123.1, on the reverse strand, counting down.
ATGGTACAACCAAAAAATCGGCGAAATACAACCAGCCCTAAAAAAAGCAACAGTGAAATATTGTTTATACAACTCCATCGAAAAAAGTACGGAAACTAGAGTCCCCAATTCTCAACCTGAAACGAAAACAACGTCAACACCCGTGACATCTAAAACTCAATGACTGCTACCAACTGGTCCATCCAACTTAAACCCTGCTCCGTGGAATGGGGTGTCTGTAGTAGTCAGACTCCTAATTAAGTTAATCTACTGCCTAAACATGGTTAAGGGTTTCTCAATTGGATTTAAGGAGTTAGAAATCAAATTCAGGACGACCAAAAGTGGTTCTGAGAGTTTAAATTATTGGGACAGCTCGGAAACACCAAACTAATTCAGAAGCCAGTATAGTTAATCGGAAGTACCAAGTAGTTCAGTTTTACCAAACTGCAGATCAGAAGCTCCGATCTTATGTCAATCAGACATGGTAGATTGAGAGAGTTTAGTAGATCCGAACTATGTAGACAGGAGTGTGTTGTCCAATCAGAGACATGCATTTAAAAGAGGGAGTTCGGAAGGACGATCGAAAGTTCCGAAGTGCGTTTGGAAGCTCCGAATGAGGGATCGTACATTCCAATTGAGGTCTATATATAAAGGCTGAGAGCCTCACTTTCTTCACATTTCTCAAGCTTTTCTCTTGTTCCCAACTAGTCTTAAGGGTTTTTGGGTGTCGTATTCGAGGGCTAGACGGTGACAAAGAGCTACCGGATCATAGCGGTGTTTTGCCTTGAGTTTAGGGCAATCGTCATCAAAGGGCTGACTACGGACGCATGTATATCGCTAGAATCTGATTAGCTTCAGTGAGTAGCTATTATTCTAGTTAAGGCTTTTAGTAGACGTTTAATGATACTGTGATTGTCTGCTTATAGGCTTGAACTAGAGAGCCAGTATCGCTAGGCTACTTATTTTGAGGTGCGGACGTACTATCCAAGATACCCTGATTGAGTATGCATGTTCTATGTTTGCATGGTTTATATGACATAATTTATGTGCATTTATTATGTCACGATTATTATGCTGCATGCATTATCACGTTGAGCCTATACCTTGATATTATGAGTAGAGAGGTTGCTCAGTCCCGAGGTTTTGTGGATGAATTCCATGGATTTGGGTCTGGATATTCTACTTATTTTTATGGTATGGGAGTATCTCCTGATACGATGGTCCAGTGTGCTACATACCATGTCGCCATTTTTTGAGCAAGATTTTTTACCGAGATAGGTTTTTGGTACGCATGTGTTTTTTTGGATGAGATTCCAGGGTTTCCTCCAGTTCGAGAAGTCAAGTTCGGGATCAATCTTGAGCCCTGGATGACACCGATATCTCGTGCACCTTATCGTCTAGCACCAGCAGAGATGAGGGAGTTTCAGCCACAATTGCAGGATTTGTTGGATAAGAGATATATCTGACCGAGCGTTTTACCTTGGGAAGCGTTAGTGCTTTTCGTCAAGAAGAAGGATGGTTCCATGCGTCTCTGTATTGACTACAGACAGTTGAACCAAGCGATAGTTAAGAATATGTATCCTTTGTCGTGAATTGATTTGTTCGACAAAATTCAGGGTACCTGATTTTCTGAGGTCAGAGTATCATCAATTGCGTGTTCAAGATGTAGATGTTTTTACGTCAGAGTTTTGTACCAGGTATGGTCACTACGAGTTTTAGTGATGTCTTTTGGACTAACGAACACAACTGCAGTGTTCATGAATTTGATGAACAAAGTTTTATGCAATTATCTGGACAAGTTTGATGTGGTTTTTATTGACGATATATTGGTCTACTCACGTATATTGACGAGCCTGCGCAACACTTGAGGCTCATACTGTTGATTCTTCGTGAGAAGCAGTTATACGCCAAGTTTAGTAAGTTCGAGTTTTGGATTTACCAAGTGGTATTGCTTGGACATGTCATTTATTGGGAGGGCGTAACAGTGGACCCGAGTAAGACTGAAACTATATTGAATTCGTCACGTTTTATGACAACATCAGAGATTCGTAGATTTTTTGGTTTAGCAGGTTATTACCGACGATTTTTCGATAATTTCTCATAAATTTCTAGACCTCTGATGCAGTTGACGAGGAAAGATGTTCTTTTTTTCTGGTCAAGATATTGTGAGCAGAGATTCGATGAGTTGAGGAGTCAAACAACTATCATGTCTGTTATTGTCTTACCATCTAGACCCGGAAGATATGTGGTTTATACCGATGCATCTCTTCAAGGATTGGGCTGTGTGCTGACATAGAGTGGGCATATGATTACCTATGATTCCAGACAGTTAAAAACTCACGAAGAAAACTACTCAGTGCACGATCTAGAGCTTGCAGCGATCGTGCTTGTACTAAAAATTTGGCGCCATTATCTATATGGCGAGCGGTTCGAGATCTTTTCGAACCACAAGAGTTTGAAGTATTTGTTTACTCGGGCAGAGTTGAACATAAGGAACCATTGTTGAATGGACCTTCTTAAATACAATGATTGTGAGATTAAGTACCATCGAGGTTCTGCAAATCCGTGCCTGTTCTTGTTTTACCATTTAGACCCGAAGGATATGTGGTTTACACCGATGCATATCTCCGAGGATTGGGCTGTGTGTTGACACAGAGTGGGCATATTATTGCATCTCTCTGAGTGTTTTTAGTGCTAGCTGAGCCACCACTGTTTGCCCGCATCCGAAAAGTGCAATTTTCTGATCCGAATACGCAAAAGTTAGAGAGACTTTCTTAGGGAGACAACGCATCCAATTTTCATTTTCAGATAGATGGATTAATTTTTTGTGTTTTTCTGGTAGAGTGGTGGTACCTAGTGATTCGACCTTGCGATATGATATTTTGTCTCAGGCTCATTACAGTAGATTTACTGTGCACCCAGGCAGTGCCAAGTTGTATAATGATCTACATACAATATTCTGGTGAAAAGGTATGAAGCGTAGCGTTTACCAGTTTGTCTCTTGATTTCTTTTTTGTTAGTAGATCAAGGCTGAGCATCGTTGACCGGTGGTCTGATGCAGATCTTGGGGATTCCAGAATGGAAGTGGGAACATGTGACGATGAATTTTGTCACCCACTTGTCAATGTCCTCAAGAAAGTGTGATGCTATTTGGGTTGTGGTGGACAAGCTATCCAAATCTGCTCATTTTCTTCTGTATAACCGCGAGTTCACTTTTGATTTCATGCAATGTTATACACCCAGGATATTGTGCGATTGCATGAAGTTACTTTGAGCATAGTCAACAATAGAGATCCGAGGTTCACTTTACGGTTTTGGGGTAGCTTTCAGCAAGCTTTGGGTACTACTTTGAGTTTGAGTACTGCATATCACCCAGAGACTGATGGTCAATCCAAGAGGACTATTTAGAAATTAGAAGATATGCTGAGGTTTTAAGTGATGGATTTTGGGTTATCCTAGCAGGAACACTTGCCGATGATAGAGTTTTAATTCCTACAACAATAGCTATCTTTGTAGTATTGACATGACACCATTCGAGGCTCTTTATAGTCGCCGTTGTCGGGCACCCTTATCTTGGGACGAGATAGGGAAATGACAGGTTGAAGGACCGAAATTGATCCAACAGATCGTGTACAAAGTTGAGTTGATCGAGAAAAAAATCAAGATCGCACAAGACAGATAGACCAGTTATGCCAACACTAAGCGCAGACCATTGCATTTCGAGGTGGGAGAACATGTTTTCCTGCAAGTATCACCTTTTCGGAAGGTGATGATATTCGGTCTAAATGGCAGGTTAGCTCCTAGATTCATTGGTCTGTTCGAGATACCAGAGAAGGTCGGAGATGTAGCATACCATTTGACGTTACTACCGTATCTCTCTATCATTCACAATGTGTTCCACGTATTGTTACTGCGTCAGTATATTGCATATGAGTCGCACATTCTGCATCCGACAGAGGTTCAGCTAGAGCATGATTTTTCATACGTGGAGAGACCGCTTAGGATTCTCGACAAGAATGACAAGGTACTTCGGAATAAACGCATTCCTGTAGTTATGGTTCAATGGTAGCGCCGAGGCATCGAGGAAGCGACTTGAGAGTTAGAGAGTCGTATGCGTTCTGAGTATCCGGAGTTGTTTTGATTATATTTTGTTTTCTTGAGCAGTAACTGTATTTGAAACTACAATATTTTAATAAGGTTGTTCCAGTGATGTTTGATTCTGATTATCCTAGTTTGGATTTCGAGGATGAAATCTCTTAAGCTGGGGAGAATATAGTAGTCCAAATCCTAATTAAGTTAATCTACTGTCTAAACATGTTTAAGGGGTTCTCTATTGGGTTTAAGGAGTTGAAAATTAGATTCAGGATGACCAAAAGTGGTTTCGAGGTTTTCAAGTGTTGGAACAATTCGGAAGCTCCGAAGAGTAGATCGGAAGCCAATGTAGTTAATCGGAAGTACTGAGCAGTTCGGAAGCACCAAACTACAGATCGGAAGCTCCGATCTAGTTTCAATCAGACAGGCTGACAGGGTATGAGTTTTGATTTTGTGATTGGACTTGAGAGAGTTTGAAAGCTCCGAACTAGAGTTCGATAGATCCAAACTGTGTCGACAGTAGTGTTTTTTGTCCAATCAGAAATACGCTTTAAGTAGAGGGAGTTTGAAAGGACGATTGGAAGTTCCGAAGTGCTTTCGGAAGCTCTGAACGAGGGAATTAGACGTTCGGAACAAGGTCTATATATAGGGGCCGAGAGCCTCAATTTCTTCACACATTTCTCGAGCTTATCTCTCGTTCTCAGCTAGTCTTAAGGGTTTTCGGGTATCGTATTCGAGGACTAGGTGGTGAAAAAGTGCTACCGAGATCGTAGAGTTGTTGTTCCTTGAGTTTAGAGCAATCGTCATCAAAGGGCTGCCTACGGACGCATGTATATCGCTAGAATCTGATTAGCTTCAGTGAGTAGCTATTATTCTTGTTAAGGCTTCTAGTACACGTTTAGTGATACAGTGATTGTCTACTTATAGGCTTGGACTAGAGAGAGTATCATCAGGTTGCTTATTTTGAGGTACGGACGTACTATCCGAGATATCCTGTTTGAGTATGCATGTTCTATGTTTGCATGGTTTATATGACATGATTTATGTGAATTTATTATGTCACGATTATTTTGCTACATGCATTATTACGTTGAGCCTATACCTTGATATTATCAGTATAGGTGTTGCTCATCCCCAATGTTTTGTGGATGGATTCCATTTATTTGAGTCCGAATATTTCACTTATTTCTTATGGTATGGGAGTACCTCCTGATGCGATGGCCCAGTGTGCTACATAATATGGCGCCATTTGTTGATCAAGAGTTTCAACCATGATAGGTTTCCGGTACACGTTTATTTTCATTTAGCATTCATAAAATATGTATACTCATACTTTCATACAGAGAATTGTTAGCTCATGTCCTTGGTTTTGGTTATGGACACCCCATTCTACATGGCATGACTTAGGTTGGACGGACCCAGAGGTAGCGTTCGTTGAGCTACAACATGATGGATTGTACTGTTCCAGGTTTTCATTTGTGGAATTTAGTATTACTTTTGATTGGTTTTATAACATTTTTCAATATTATCTTTGGGTCCGGTTGTATTTTTGCCTGTAGTTTTAGTTGAATTATTTACGTTTTCGTGAGTATATACATGATATGAATGCTAATGCACATGAATGGGTACTGGAAACCTATCACGGTAAAACACCTGCACAATCAAGGGCGCCCTAGTATGTAGCACATTGGACCATTGCACCAGGAGGTGGCTCACACACCAGAAAGAAACTGTGGATATCGATGCCCTGATCCCGTATTCCCAGGGGTCCAACCATCCACTCAAGAACTCGAGGCTGAGTGACCTCACTACGGGTTATATCGAGGTACATGCTCAACATAATAATGCATACATCATAATAATCTTGACATAATATATGCACATAAACCATGCTATATAAACATGCAAACATAGAACATGCATATTCAATCAAGATATCTCAGATAGTATGTACGTACCTCTACTTAAGCAACTCAAGCAACCTAGCAACTCGGGTACTCATGTCCAAGCCTACAAGCAATTAATCACCATATCAGTCTCTGCATACTAAAAGCTTGAATTAGACTAATAGCTACTCACTAAAGCTAATTTGAGTCTAGCATTATACCTGTATCCGTAGTCAACCCTTTGATGACGATGACTTCAAACTCTAGGAACAACTCCGCTACGATCCCGACAACACCTCGCTATTGAATGACCTCCGAAACGACGCTTAGAAACCCTCAAGGACACACAAGGAAAGAGATAAAAAAAAGATAAATGAGCAAAAAAAAAGTGAAAGCCTCAGCCCCTATAGATAGGCAACGATCGAAACTTCCGATCCCTGGTTCGAAGCTTACGAATGCACTTCGAAACTTTTGATCTCCCCAATCGGAGCTTTCGATTTTTAGCCACCGAACACGTGTCCTGTGATTGGAAAATTTCAGCTGCCGACAGAGTTCAGACATTCCGAACTGAGGGTTCGGAGCTTTCAAACTCACCCCTATCAAATCACCAATCAGAAGTCCATACTTGGCTGTCAGTGTAGGGTTCGGATCCACTAATATGCAGTTTGGAACTTTCGAACTGCTCGGTGCCTCCGATCTTGTATATTGTCATCCGATCATGTTCGGAGCTTCCGAACTGCTCTTCAGAGCTTCCGAACTTTCCCAACACTTGGGTCCCTCTGGACCATTCTGATCGTCCTGAATCCGTTTTTTTAAAACTCTAATTACCCAAACAAGAATCTCATAACCATGTTTTGACCAATTAAACATGATTAGGTAGTTGATTAGTTTAATTAGGAAATTGGGCTACGACAGTTCCAGTCTAGACAAGGGATAAGTCATACAATTGGATTGGGTTGTATTGCCAAAGTTTTCTAGTGAATTTTTTTCTAAGTAGAAGAAGGGGAGACAAGACGTAGAAGAATTTTACCTTCTAACTTTCATATATCTTATGACATTTACTTCCCTGCTTATATTATCTTGTTAAATGTGCTTACTTAAGTACAAAAGAGTCATAAAACTCTTGGACCGTTTATTCGCACTACCTTGTGGTCCAAACCGTTTTTAAGGTTGAGACAACTAGTCTTGGTTAGCTAACTTGACGGAGTGGGAAAACTCTTCAAAAACCTGTCATACGACAGGGCGGGTTGGACCGCCATCCCGACGGGGTAGAAATCCTCGACCCAACTCAAGGTCGGTTGCGGGTTAGGCATACCACAAAAAAATAAAAATAAATATAAAACATCATTATAATTACTTAAAATCTTCATTTCATTAAAAATATCAATAAAACTTCTAATTTTTTATTTCACATTTTTGTACATTTTATACAAAACAATATTTTTATAATCGAACCATCAAACCATTAAAAAACAGTTCAATCGGTTGGATCGATTCAACCGGACAGTCGGACTGAAATATTGTTATATTGTATAAAATAATAATATAATATAATAATTGATATATTTTAATTTTAAAAACCTTAAAATATTTCTATATATAATAATATATATACTTGACAAAGGTAAAGTTTAAAATAAAAAAAAACAACATATATTTGATCAATATATATATGAATATGATTATTATATATTTTATAAACACAAAATAAATCAAAATAAGTTCAAATATTACTAAAATACTATTTTTAAAAACTTAAAACCAAATAATAATGTATATGTAACCAAAATAAAATTTTTAAATATGAGAAATATGTTGTTTCATGGAAAATAAGAAATAATTACATTTTTTTTTAAAAAAAATTAGGTGAACCGGTTAAGGTCAGTCCAACCAATTTTTGATCGGGTTTGACTGGTTCTAAGCGATTTAACCAGAAAAATGATTTTTGATCTTATTTCGGACCGGATCCATAATCGGTTCGTGGTCGAACTAGTTGAACCGACCGATCCGGTCTGGTTTGAAAAACATTGATACAGAACCGTTAATACAAAAAAAATTCACAAATTGCAATATATATATATATATATATATATATATATATATATACCACAATAAATCCATATAGTGTATAAATTTTTTTCTTTTAAAAATAAGGTTTCCTTCCAAACCTGCGAAACCAACCTAGGCCTGTTTGGGCTCACGACCAGTGCGGGTTGGTGCATTTAGGCTCGTCTTTGAATGAGTTGACAAAATTTTATTCAACACACTTAAATTACGTGTCTAGCTAAATTAATCCGACGTGCTCAATCCAAATTAGTAGCTCTAAATTGCATTATTATTATTTTTTTTTCACAAATGCATGCATCCATTTTACTTGTAAGAGTCTCATTGGCGCTAAAAATATGTTTTAAAATATAGTATCTATGGTAAAAATATGATACAATACTAGTCACGAGACACATGCATTACATGTATAATGTAATATTTAAATATAATCATATGCTATTTTATATTAATAAATTAGTAAGATATAAGATTTACTATCATAAATTTACGTAAATTATAAGCTGAAAAAAGAAAATTAAAAACGTAGAGAAGGAAGGAGGATGAGGGATAAATAAACTTGGGGAGAAAATGCGCAACAGAGGAGGTTGGGTTTGGTCGAATCATTTTTTGCCTTTCGGATTTTTTATTTTTTTTGAAGGAGTCCTTCTGATCTTGGATCAAAGAAAAAAATATGACAATTTTGTCCGTTCATATTTTTGACTAAATTTAGTTTCTCTAATAACTTTGTGAATTTATAATATACTAGTATTCCGCTGCACGCGTTGCGTGCTCGTACATTTCGTTTTTTAACGAAGACATTAAATAATAAATTTTAAAATTAAAAAATAATAAAAATTTAACGTTTTCCTAAACAAATATTCACAAAAAATATATATCAAAGTAAGTGTCATTTTTGTAAATAAAAAAATATCAAAGAGCACAAAGTGAGCATCTAATGGCTAGAAAAGAGAAAATCGTATAAAATGACTATTTTGCCCAATAATTTTGGTTTTATTGAAAATTAAGTTAGTAGATAATGGTAATTTCAAATCAAGATTCTACAATTAATTGAAAGTTTGTTAATTATAGGGTATGTACTTTAATAATATAGTAAGATATAAGTAAAGATACGTGGGTTTTTTTTTTTTTAAAAACTGCAATTAAACATATTTATTCTATCAATTAACAGGTATGAAAAATAAAAAAAAAATCAACTTGTAATTTATAATTAGCATTTTTTATATGGTGGCGGCGTTCAACAATCAGCATCAACTAAATGTAAAACACAGCACCCCTCTATTGTTTGCTCCGAAGCTAAAACTTGCAAAAACCCTTTTCTTGGATCACCAATTGCTGCTGATTCAATTCATTACTATGGTAGTATTGGTTTGATTCGTTGAAGAAGATTGAACGAAATGGATAAGCTCTTGGAATTTGGGAGAAAAGCGATGTTCTATGTTAGGGTTCTTTCGGGCTACGAAGAACGAAGGATCCGATCTTATAGATTGCAGCTGCAGCAACGCCTTCAGAAGGTTTCTTTTTATTTTTCCCTTTTTGGTTTCTGTTCCGTGCATCTGCGATATTTTGCTTTTAATTTAAAATTTAGATTGGACATGCTGGGAAATTGCTGAAATTTTGTTTTCCTGTTTTCGATGAAATGGGATTTTTGTTCTTTAGAGATAAAAATAAATTATGTTGAAATGTGATGAATTAATATAGTAGGTGAATATTTCTTGACAGCGGAAATGAAGGGATGTGATTTTTCATATGAGTATTTCATTTAGTTTACCTCATGGTTTATGAGCATTTCAGTAATCAAGATATTTGATTGATCTTCACTAGAGTTCAATCGGACAAAATCATAGCGCGTATAGTCCTACCTACCTCTGGCAGTCCGGCTGTTTTGTTCCTAAAGTGAATCTAAACATGAGAGTTCTTCAAAACTGTAGCCGTAATCCTCAATGCCTCACTACATGGTATTACATTACTACATTAGTCCTTTAATTAGTTTTTTTTTAAATAATTGGTTAAATTTGGGAGTTGCATAATGTGCAAATTGTCATATTGATATAGCACTTTCTATTACTCTGTAGTGTTACACTGTCTCAAGTATTGCGGCCAGTATCTTGTTGTCTATGACTCCATATGAGGAGTCGTGTCGCCGTTACTTTCAAACTAACTGCTTACAGTTAGTTCCCAAAGTTAAAATGTACACGTGAGAGAACTACTTCAACCATGTTGACAATACGACATCGTAGCAGCTAGTTGGCAATACTTGATGAAAATCTGAATTTTATATTTCCAGATTAATGTTATGATAATGTACACTCCTAAACTTCTTGTCATTTTCTGTTCTTACTTCAACTTTCTTCTTCCTAAAAAGGCGGAAGAAAAGAAAGCCGCTATCCAAAAGGTACCTGAACAAATTATTTTATCAGAGGTGCGGCAGATGGTACGAGATATGCAATCAATGAATAAGAAGTTAGAGGAAACAGTAAGTTTGTCATTTATACTTCTTCTATTGCATGTTATGTAATAGTTGGCAATGTTCCGTCATCTATCTCTGTGTGCTTATTGGACTGAACACACCCACTTGACAAACTGGTGTTCAGTTCGTTTATATATATTTTAAGAAAGAGTCTACCTAATGCACGCATAGTGTACTGTTGCCGGTTGGTGGTACCCTTGTATCTGTTTATTGGAATCTAAAGGAACATACTTTATTGGAATTTGTTTCCAAAAGCACCGACTGATGTTAATAAAATATGGATTTCCTTATTTTACTGTATGCAATTAATGCGACTAAATAGATTTGAACCATGGTGATAGTTATTAGCGCTCGTTTGAGGTGGAGCAGGCCTTCTGTGTAGTCTGTTCGCATTTTACTGTATGCAATTATTTTATTTTATAAATATTTATTTATGAAATAAATTTTTAATTAATTATAAAGTTTTTTTTTTTGTGAGCCGGCCCGCCTAACCCGCAACCCACCTCGGGTTGGGTTGGAGATTTCCGACTTGAGGGTTGGGGATTTCCGGCCCGTCGGGATGGTGGGTCATCCCGCCTGCCTATGGGTTGACTCATCTGAGAGCTCTACAAGCACATTGCACCTCTGTATTCCTAAACTACAAGGACCACTATGCATAGATTTGTGTCCAGAGAAATCATGATAACTTCCACAAATGAATAATTATAATTGATTGGTACGATAGTTGTATCTTGATTAGTTATTCTCAGAATGGGCTGAGATGCAGTCGGTGATGCATAAAATTTGAATGTTTCTATCTATATGGGGTGATTACTAAATAAGGTGGAACCTATTCCAAGTTTTTCCATTACATGTGTCAATGCTTGCAGATAAATTATGATACAAAGTACAAAATGGACAAGGATTGAACAAAAAACAAACAATATAAATACGTACAGAAAGATGTGAATGTATCTGATGCACCACATGAGGGTTCATAGCAAGGCCTGCATTTCACGAAAGGTTTTTATTTTATAACTAATCAGCTATAACTATAAGCCACGTACTAGGCTGAATCATCTAGAAACTTGATCGATAAGAGGGCTGGAAAAGAAATAATTTCAGACTGGCACCGTAAACCCACTCAATCTGTTTGGCTAACAAGGAAAAGTTTGATTCCAAATCTTTTTAGCAAACAATTAAGTCAATTTTCACAAATCGTGATTTTTTTAAATTTCTGATTTTTGGACAGATTTGAAATCCACAACTTCAAATTTATTTCTCAAATAAAATTATTCAGTACAACACAGCTTATATGTAGCCAGATAACTACAGAATAATGTTCCACTTTGACTCACCTTAAAACCTAAGTCGTCAACTTTACGTAACCCTTCAAAATTTTATCAGACATTGTAGGCGACAAAAGCACTACGGCAAAGAGAATCTTGGTATAGACCAAGATACATTTAAATTTCAATATATCAAGTGATATGGATTCACTTGCAAAAAGGGAAAGCATATCAAAGACGTGTATCTACCCACTCCAAAGCCATGGCCACAACCTATTCCTACCTCAATGTTCTTTGTACCCACTTTCCTCGACTAAATACAAAAAAAATAATAAAATCGACTATCGAGAGTTGGAGCTTTCACAAAAAGCAACAAAAATCAAAACGAAAGATATCAAGAGAGACATACAAAAGTACTGAAATGTCTTTGCGCGCCAGGAAAAGCATATGCTGCACTCCTTGTGGCAACCATAACTTGGTTCGGAACTGGTACTGAACCTGAATACACGATCAACCATTTGATAGTTAACACGGCATCATTTTGGTCTTGAAAAGGATGAACTAATTGAAGCGATATCAGTGAGTAGCAATATTGCAGAAGATGTTTGGCAATGTTCAGAAATAGATAACTGACACATATTTGAGTCCATATTCTTTCAAAAAATGTCCTCGGTACGTAGCAATATCGCAGAAGTTGCTGGCCCAAATTTCTTATGATTTTGAAATTATATTTTCTGGTGATGGCTGTATGTTCTTGCAACAAATTTTATGAATTGATAGAGTTATCAAATCAAATTCCAGGTAAGCTTTTGGAACCCAAAAGTATAGAAATCTAAATGACGCCCATCAATCTAAGATTCTAAATGACGCCAATCTATTATAGAAATGCAAAGATTAATCCAATGCATATATCGGTTTCTAGGTGGATTTTTATAAGAGTACTTTGAAAGCAAGTTTAAAAACATATTTGCTCAAAGTTTGTGTGAACAAGACGACAAGTAAGTGATTATTATGAATAGGCTAATTAAAAAGCTTCCAAAGCAGAAATTGAGCAGCTTTATACACATGACCTGATAAACTCAAACATCAGTCAGGCCAATATCTCAATATAAGAAACCCATAAAATTCAATCATTCATCTGCCGTGGCTGCGAAGGTGTAACGTTTGGAAATAGCAAGTAACAAATAAAATCCTAGCGACCCGGAGAGAGATAATTTTTAAAATTACTAACCCGCTCCTTGGTGCTTACCGTCGCTCCTTCCCCCTCCTTCCCCGGCCGGCTCCGACCACCGGAGCTCGCCGGAGACTTTCTCTCTCCTAATCGATCGCTGGTATTTCAACCCTAGCCTCGCCGTCATCTTTTTCCCACACCTTCTCCTTCGTTTTTCGGCTTGGCATCTGTACCTTGGTTGCAGACGCAGTGCTCTCTCTACAATGTGGGCCTTGGGGGATTTGGGCCTTAGCGATATGGGCCTTGAAGACTTTTTTCTCTGCTGGGCTTATGTAATGAGCAATGGTGAAGTTCGGGCTTTGTGGATTGGGAGGATGAATATTTTTTAGATAAAAGATTGGTGGGCAATCGGCGGAATACAGTTCGTATCAATTAGGGATGTAAACGAGCTGAGCCGAGCCGAACAGTACTAGGCTCGGGCTCGGCTCGTTAAGTATATGTCATGGCTCAGGCTCGGGCTCGGCTCGGGTAGGGATGTAAACGAGCCGAGCCGAGCCGAACAGTATTAAGCTCGAGCTCACTTAACGAGTCAGAATACGAACCTGCTAAACGAGTTCGAAAACGAGCTCGAGCTCACTTAACGAGTCAGAATACGAACCTGCTAAACGAGCTAACGAGCCTGAAAACCAGCTCGTTTAACGAGCCAAACTCGAGCCAGACTCGTTTAATACGATAAATGAGCCGAGCCCGAGCCGACATATGTAGTAAACGAGCCGAGCCCGAGCCCGAACTTCACCATTGCTCATTACATAAGCCCAGCAGAGAAAAAAGTCTTCAAGGCCCATATCGCTAAGGCCCAAATCCCCCAAGGCCCACATTGTAGAGAGAGCACTGCGTCTGCAACCAAGGTACAGATGCCAAGCCGAAAAACGAAGGAGAAGGTGTGGGAAAAAGATGACGGCGAGGCTAGGGTTGAAATACCAGCGATCGATTAGGAGAGAGAAAGTCTCCGGCGAGCTCCGGTGGTCGGAGCCGGCCGGAGAAGGAGGGGGAAGGAGCGACGGTAAGCACCAAGGAGCGGGTTTAGTAATTTTAAAAATTATCTCTCTCCGGGTCGCTAGGATTTTATTTGTTACTTGCTATTTCCAAACGTTACACCTTCGCAGCCACGGCAGATGAATGATTGAATTTTATGGGTTTCTTATATTGAGATATTGGCCTGACTGATGTTTGAGTTTATCAGGTCATGTGTATAAAGCTGCTCAATTTCTGCTTTGGAAGCTTTTTAATTAGCCTATTCATAATAATCACTTACTTGTCGTCTTGTTCACACAAACTTTGAGCAAATATGTTTTTAAACTTTCTTTCAAAGTACTCTTATAAAAATCCACCTAGAAACCGATATATGCATTGGATTAATCTTTGCATTTCTATAATAGATTGGCGTCATTTAGAATCTTAGATTGATGGGCGTCATTTAGATTTCTATACTTTTGGGTTCCAAAAGCTTACCTGAAATTTGATTTGATAACTCTATCATTCATAAAATTTGTTGCAAAACATACAGCCATCACCAGAAAATATAATTTCAAAATCATAAGAAATTTGGGCCAGCAACTTCTGCGATATTGCTACGTACCGAGGACATTTTTTGAAAGAATATGGACTCAAATATGTGTCAGTTATCTATTTCTGAACATTGCCAAACATCTTCTGCAATATTGCTACTCACTGATATCGCTTCAATTAGTTCATCCTTTTCAAGACCAAAATGATGCCGTGTTAACTATCAAATGGTTGATCGTGTATTCAGGTTCAGTACCAGTTCCGAACCAAGTTATGGTTGCCACAAGGAGTGCAGCATATGCTTTTCCTGGCGCGCAAAGACATTTCAGTACTTTTGTATGTCTCTCTTGATATCTTTCGTTTTGATTTTTGTTGCTTTTTGTGAAAGCTCCAACTCTCGATAGTCGATTTATATTTTTTTTTGTATTTAGTCGAGGAAAGTGGGTACAAAGAACATTGAGGTAGGAATAGGTTGTGGCCATGGCTTTGGAGTGGGTAGATACACGTCTTTGATATGCTTTCCCTTTTTGCAAGTGAATCCATATCAATTGATATATTGAAATTTAAATGTGTCTTGGTCTATACCAAGATTCTCTTTGCCGTAGTGCTTTTGTCGCCTACAATGTCTGATAAAATTTTGAAGGGTTACGTAAAGTTGACGACTTAGGTTTTAAGGTGAGTCAAAGTGAAACATTATTCTGTAGTTATCTGGCTACATATAAGCTGTGTTGTACTGAATAATTTTATTTGAGAAATAAATTTGAAGTTGTGGATTTCAAATCTGTCCAAAAATCAGAAATTTAAAAAAATCACGATTTGTGAAAATTGACTTAATTGTTTGCTAAAAAGATTTGGAATCAAACTTTTCCTTGTTAGCCAAACAGATTGAGTGGGTTTACGGTGCCAGTCTGAAATTATTTCTTTTCCAGCCCTCTTATCGATCAAGTTTCTAGATGATTCAGCCTAGTACGTGGCTTATAGTTATAGCTGATTAGTTATAAAATAAAAACCTTTCGTGAAATGCAGGCCTTGCTATGAACCCTCATGTGGTACATCAGATACATTCACATCTTTCTGTACGTATTTATATTGTTTGTTTTTTGTTCAATCCTTGTCCATTTTGTACTTTGTATCATAATTTATCTGCAAGCATTGACACATGTAATGGAAAAACTTGGAATAGGTTCCACCTTATTTAGTAATCACCCCATATAGATAGAAACATTCAAATTTTATGCATCACCGACTGCATCTCAGCCCATTCTGAGAATAACTAATCAAGATACAACTATCGTACCAATCAATTATAATTATTCATTTGTGGAAGTTATCATGATTTCTCTGGACACAAATCTATGCATAGTGGTCCTTGTAGTTTAGGAATACAGAGGTGCAATGTGCTTGTAGAGCTCTCAGATGAGTCAACCCATAGGCAGGCGGGATGACCCACCATCCCGACGGGCCGGAAATCCCCAACCCTCAAGTCGGAAATCTCCAACCCAACCCGAGGTGGGTTGCGGGTTAGGCGGGCCGGCTCACAAAAAAAAAAACTTTATAATTAATTAAAAATTTATTTCATAAATAAATATTTATAAAATAAAATTTCTAGTTATTGATTTCACACATGTACATTTTATACAAAATGATAAATACAAAAAAATTCACAACTTTCAATTAAAAAAAAAACATATATCACCATAAATCCATAAAGTAATTTTTTTTAGTTTTCTTCCAAGCCCGCAGGCCAACCCAAGCCCGCCTTTAAATGGTTTGAAAAAATTTCATCCCAATCCTCTTAAATTATGCGGCAGAGCAGGCCGACCCGACGAGTCTAACCCAAATTGACGGTTCTATGTGCTTGTAGTACACATACTTGTGTCAATTTTTTATAACTTCGAAATTAAATAATTATAGAACGCTAAAGGGACCAATAGCTTTTTTTAGACATCTGCATATTATTAAATATTTTTGTTAAATCAACAACGAAAGGCCCTAAGTTTGTCATTTATGTGTCACTAGAGCGACATTTCAATTGACGGCTATGACCGGTGCATCAGTAATGTTTGTTCTTCCACACATTCTCCTGCTCAATACAAATATATTTTATTTTTACTTGAATATTATGTTTGATCTTTGTTTTCTTTATCATGTCTCGTAATATATATAAAAGCTAGGGCCATTATTTGCAATGCAGGTTGAAGATGAAAAGGGAAAAAGTGTTTATGAGAATGCCGATGATGTTCGGGCTTCTGAATCATTTTGCAGGAGAGAGAGAAATGATGTTGTTAGGAAAATTGAGGTGGACGTTGATGAATCAAGACACCCTTTAGTGAGAGAGGTGTCCAGGTTAATTGATCTTCGGATAGCTTGGACCCCCAAACTTGAAGCGGAGTTGAAGCACTTCCTTAGAAGTTTGAAGCCCAGTCAAGTTTGCGCTGTACTTAGGGCTCAATCTGATGAAAGAGTTGCTTTAAATTTCTTTTATTGGGCCGACAGGCAGTGGCGATACAGGCACGATCCCATGGTTTATCATGTGTTACTTCAGGTTCTCAGCAAGACTAAGTTGTGTCAGGGGGCTAAGCGAGTCCTTCGGTTAATGGTTCGGAGGAAGATTGAGCTTTGGCCTGAAGATTTTGGTTGTGTCATGGTGTCTTTCAGTAGAGCTGGACACTTGAGGAAAGCAATGCAAGTCTTGACTATTATGCAGAGAGCAGGGGTGGAACTGGATATTTCAATGTGTAATATTGCAGTTAATGTACTGGTGGAATGGAAAATGTTGGAGAAGGCATTTAGGTTTCTGGAGAGAATGCAAGTGGTTGGAATTACACCTAATGTCGTCACCTATAATTGTTTGATAAAGGGTTATTGTGAGGTGGGGCGGCTTGAAGATGCACAGAAGCTGATTTCAGAGATGCCCTTCAGAGGTTGTTCTCCTGATAGAGTTAGCTACTGTACTACCATGGGATATTTGTGCAAAGAGAAAAGGATAGATGAAATGAGAAGCCAACTAGATAAGATGTCCAAAGATAGTAAGTTGCTACCTGATCAAGTTACTTACAACACCCTAATACACATGCTTTGCAACCATGGCCATGCAGATGAGGCACTGAGATTTCTACATGAAGCCGAAGAAATAGGTTTCTGTATTGACAAAGTTGGGCACACTGCTGTAATAAATTGCTTGTGTCGACAAGGAAGGATGGATAGGGCTCAAGATATAGTTGAAGAAATGTTCTCAAAGGGGTACAGTCCTGATGTTGTAACATATACTGCTGTTTTGAATGGATTCTGCTGCCTAGGAGAGGTTGATAAAGCGAAAAAGTTACTGAAGGAGATGTACAAGCACGGTTGTCAGCCGAATTGTGTCTCATTTACAGCCTTGTTGAATGGGCTTTGTAAGACTGGGAATTCTTCAGAGGCAAGAGAGATGATGAGCATGAGTGAAGGATGGTGGACTCCAAATTTTGTGACTTACAGCGTTGTCATGCATGGATTTCGTCGGGAAGGAAAGCTGTCTGAGGCCTGTAATTTGGTCAGTGAAATGATCAGAAAAGGCCTTTTACCTTCCCCAGTTGAAATTAACCTCTTGATTCATTCTCTTTGTCATGGGGGCTTTCCGGATCGGGCGAAAAAGTTCATGGAGGAGTGCCTGAATAAAGGTTGTGCAGTCAACGTTGTAAATTATACTACTGTTATTCATGGCTTCTGTCAGAAGGATGACCTGGACACTGCTCTATCTGTCCTTGATGACATGTATTTGAATAACAAACACCCTGACGAAGTGACTTATACGACGGTCATTGATGCATTAGGCAGGAACGGTAGAATAGAGGAGGCAATAGAAATGAGCAAGAAAATGCTGCACAAAGGTTTACTTCCAACTCCTGTGACATATCGATTACTCATCCACCATTTCTGTCGGCATGGTAGGGTGGATGATTTGTTGATGTTACTAGAAAAGATGCTTCCAAGACAAAATTGTAGAACAACATATAACCAAGTTGTTGAAAAGCTTTGCCATTTTGGACACATTGATGAAGCTTATAAACTGTTGGGAAATATTCTGAGAACAGCTTCTAGAATTGATGCAAACTCTTGCCACGTTCTCATGAAAAGCTTTTTGAAGAACGGGAATCCTGTTGGGTCATATAGAGTGGCATGTAGAATGTTTAACCGGAATCTGATTCCTGATTTGAAGCTGTGTGAAAAAGTGGGTAAGAGACTAATTTTAGAGGAGAAATCAGAAGAGGCTGATAAGCTTATGCTGCGGTTTGTGGAACGTGGTCATCTCGCACCGCAGGTTAAACCCCACGTACTTGTTTAGGGTTCTACGTGGTCGAAATGTGGGGAGTGCTGCCTTGTTTATTCATGCTCCTCTTCTGGTAAAACCAACCTCAATCAGAGTAAACAAAAACAGATGTTGGGGAAACCAAAGACTAATTTCTTCTGTGGATTTGAAGGAAATAATTTCCTTGTCCACCGGTAAAGCCAAAAGATTGTGCCCCATATGCTGTGATGTGGCTGTTGGTATAATTACTGGCTGAACTGCTTCGCGTGAAGATATTCAGTTTATGCTCCTGCACAGAACTAGTCTCAAGGACTTTGGTTGTGGTAACTTTTTTCTCCTCAATCCAAATGTCCTTTAGCAAACTTCAGAGTTTTAATTGATGATCAATGGAGAAGAATAACAGTACAACACACACCTATTGCCGGCTACGGTGTAAATTATAATCCAGTTATGTGTTGTAGTTAATAGTTGCTACGGATTATTTTTAAACAGGATACCGATTTTGAACGGTAGTTGGTTCAAAATGATTAAAAGTTTATTTGAAGTTTGCTGGTGCATGAAGAAAATTTTGTAAATTAGCACGTGTGGAGATTTGTTATCAATCAACATGCACTGCTTTGTTTGTTGCTATTTTATTTTGTGTTTTGTGTACTTTGATTTTATTTCCATATCATTAAAGTCTTCTGTTTTGAATAGGGGTGCTAAATATTGATTTGACCTACTTAACTTCTGATGGCGGACCTTCTAATGCCCAGCATTTTGAAGCTCATAACCATTATATTAAGAATGAAATCCAATCATAATCCATTAGTTGTTAGTGGAGGTTCAAATATAGGAGTCAAGTCCACTATATTTTAAAAAGATCTTAATGAGCTAATTCCACAGTTGCTTGGAACATATTAATGAGCAGAGTTGAAGTGGATCAACTTGATGAGGACAAATATTAGAGAACTCATCTATGTGCCTGATTCACATGTAAGACGGTGAATCTTGTCTCTTCTGCCCGAAATGCTAAAAAATTGATGCAAATATAATTCGACTTAATATTAATCTCCGAAAAGGTAATTTTTTGAAAAACAGAAACATTTACAAGAAAATAGAACCGCGTTGGTAGAGTAAGGGAAGCATCCAAACGATCAACTTTCAGGCATTGGTAATATATTCAGTGCCAAAACAGAACATAACAAGAATTAGCTTATCAAACCAAAGTTCTAACATGTACTATTTGCACGTGAGATAATTACTAAAAAACACATTGATTTACGATAAGTATTCTCCTTGACGTGTTTCCCAGCATGTGTTTTGATCGGTTTTACTTTGCTTTCAAAATAACAATTCTTTTGCAGCAATTTCTCAACAACGGAAGGTATCTTGGGAGACGATGCCGCCAAAACATCCCACAAACATGAAAGACAGGTTTAGTAATTTGAACATTTATCTTTGAAATTAACAAAAAATTATCGTTATAGAACACTTGATGACTGAACTAATGGCTATCCCAAAGAACTGTAAAGGCCTTCTTCGATGCTGTATTGTTGTGGATGCTTAGCACCTTTGTTGCAGCTCGTTGGGGGGTAGGCACACCCTGCTTTTTGATATACTTTCTCCACTTTCAAAGTTTCGAGCCTTCAATTATATTTGTCAGAGGTATCCAAAACCAGCTACTGTTAAGCCATAAAATCTGAGCATGGAAACAGTGGTAGAAATTATTATGGTTTGCACAGGTTCAAAGCCAGTTCTGATCCAAGTTATGGTTGCCACAAGGGGTGCAACAGATGCTTTTTCTAATGTGCAAAGACATGCCAATAGTTCTGTTAGTCTCTCTTATATATCATGTTTGGATTGTTTGTTGCTTTGTCCGAAAGATCTAACTGTCCAATGTTCCTTTTGCTCATCTTTCCTATGTTCTATTGAGAAAAGTGGGTGCAAAGAACATTGAAGTGGGAGTCAGTTGTGGAATAGGTTTTGGTCGTGGCTTTTGTGTTGGTGGATACACTTCTACGGTATACTTCCCTTTTTGCAAGTTAATTATCACTTGATATTTACTATTTGAACTTGTTGGGTCTATACTATACCGAGATTGTCTTTTTCGTATCACTTTTACCACCTACATGGCTAATACGACCTTGGAGAATAATTGAAAGTTGACTTGGTTTTAAAAATGAGTGAAAGTGGAACATAATTCTATAGTCATATAGCTTCTTTTAGGTTGTGTTGGATTGAATAATTTAATTTGAGAAATGAATTTGAAGGTATGGATATCAAGTCCCACCAGAATCAGGTAATTTGAAATAAACTAATGTCATAACAAAAATTAGCAAAATTGTTAGTTTAAAGATTTGGAATCAAGTGATTCAGTGTGAGTGTCAAAATGGATTAGACCCGTCGGGTTGGCCCGCCCCGCCATACAAAATAGGTGGGTTGGGTTGGGTTGGCATTTTTCCAACCCGCCTAAAAGGTGGGCTGACCCGCCCTGCCTAATGATGGGTTGCGGATGGGTTGCGGGTTGGCCTGCCAAAACCCGCCAAATTACATGTAGGCCCGCTGGGTTGGCCCACCCCACCACCTAAAATAGGTGAGCTGGGTTGTTTTCCCAGCCCGCCCCGCCTACTTGGTTGTGACGGGTTGTGGGTCGGCCCGTCCTGCTAAGCCGTTTTGACACCTCTAACTGTGAGCCAAAAATGGAATAGGTATATGATGTTAAAAATAGATAATTTGAAAACAAATATATTCCTCAACAACTGGAGTATCACTTCATTAACAGCCACAAGTTTTCATCCATTAGCAAGCTGATCCATCATCATCATCATCATCGTGACCATTTAATTTATAATCGAATCCAAGACCACTTCTTCATCCTTAAACATTGCAGTCGGCTGAACCACTCTGTATTTTGATCTATTTTAGCCCTCCATTTTCTCGATCTTTTTATGATTATATATCACTAGTCACTACACCCAATGTACAGCGGTGGTTTGAGATTCTTTCTTTTCCAATCCTCTAATCCAGCAGACTGCTAGATAATTGACCATAGCAAGACTTATAGCTGATTTGTTCTATAACAAAAACCTTTCATGCCATTCAGGTCTTGCTGTGAAGCCTCGTGTGGTACATCGGGTACAACCCCATTTTTCTGTACGTGTCATGTTGTTTGCTGTTTGTTCGTTGTTGTTCCAAATCTTACTTTACACCCTAATTTCTCAGCAGGCGGTAACACCATATGCAGTGGAAAAACTTGGAATAGCTTCTACTTTACTGATTAGTCAGGGCGTTTTCCCACCATCTGTTCAAACCGGCACAAGAATGATCAAGAAGATTCAGTATCAAGCAGTTCATTTCAAGACAATGTCTAGGATGGAAAAACAAGCATTCTTTTTTTCGGAAGGAACTTTAGTGCCAAAAAGTGAGGTGAATACATAATATGGAAGTTGAACAGAAGTTGCCATAAATGACTTTTTGAACAATCTCCTTCTGAAGTATTGGGAACTACATGAACAATATGTTTAATGAAGCTTACTTTTGTTTTTATATTCGCTTTGTATCGTACTTAGACTTGCATAAGAGGGAACATGGGCAATTTTTCATTCCTTTGAAGTCATATTTATATAGGTGAGTGGGCGTGTCGTGCATTTGATTAACCGAATCTTATTTATTTTAAGATTAATAACTGAAGAATTAGAGTTTACATCTAATTTTTATTGCATCGTTGTTCATATCCTCTTATCTGTATATAGCATAATTTGGAGCACCATCGTAGTTTAGGGTTGAAAAAGTATGGATCTTTCCTAAATCCTAGAGAAAGACATGATTACTCGAATAAATGAGATGAACAATGGACAGTGATTTAGATTGTACGATCGAAACTCAGTTGCTTACATACGCATAGAAACTCTAAGAGAGTCGTGAACAAAAAGCTTCAGTTTGGGCAAAAACTTGAAACAAAATATTCAGCGAAAATATTAAATATTTGATATATAAAGTTTTCTTCCTAAAGACACCAAAATATTATTTAGCTAGTTGGTCTTGATAGAAAAATAAATAAATGCATTAAAAAAAAAGATAGAAATTCTAAAAATACATTTTTTGTATTTTATGTGTTCGTTAATCTATTGATTGATTTGATAAAGTTAAAATTATACTAAAAATAAAAATGTATGTTCATGATTAATCTCATACTAACCTGTTTAAATTATAAAAATTGATATCAAGGTTTCGACGCGCTTCATATTTTTAAAACCTTGTTTACAACACGACTTTAGAAAATAGATGTAAAAACATGGACAAGCCTCACTGACAAGAGCCTGTGTAACTGCATTCCCTCTATCATAACCAGGCCCCGTGCTTGGTTGGCTTAGATCTGTCAAGTGTTTTAACATCCCTACCAAGAGTAGGATCAGAATTAGCATTATTTTTAGGGAGACATAATATATGAGAATATTAATATAATTTTAATATGGTGGAATATCGAAAAAAAAAAAAGATAAGGTAGTTATTATAAAACTTAAAAATACCAAAATATTTCCTTAGTATAAAAAACTATAGCTTTATGAGACAATGTGTTTGATCGTCTCACATAAGTTTTGTGTGTCTTTATATATACTTCAAATCGATACAAACAAGATATGATACAGAGCTCCGGTGCAGCTTGGTAACTATACTCGTGAGTGAAAAAAAGCAAATCTTGTACAAAACAGACGGCAAATAATTCCTGGATAACTCAAACTAAAGTTGCTAGCAGGTGAAAAAAAAAATAATTCCTTGGAAGAGCGTGAAATACAAGCCTCTCTCTCATTTGAAAGTCGAAAGCCTAGGAAGTTTGTCACGAAGATAGTACAGCCGGGCTCGTCTGACTTTCCGGTGCTGCAATACTTTGATCTCTTTGATATTTGGTGAGTATCTATCAATAAGAGAGGCAAGAGTCGCAATCAGAAGAAACCATCTTTACGAAAAAAGAAAATAATTATATAAATGGCGAATACCGAACAAAACACATTCACAAACTAAATTATCAACAAATTCATATGACGGAGATGATCATAGAGGTACATAGACGATAAAAGAGCTTATGCTGAAAACGTACAATCTCCGTAGTCCATGCAAATTTAGTGCAATGCAGGACTAGATGGACCTTTTCATATGCATAAAGGTGGATGCAAGAAAATTTGCAGATCCAAAGTGTGTAAAATTAACTATTCTTATATGCTAAACACTTTTAAATTCCAGATCCAAACTCTTCTTGTAGTTCAAATTTCCAGATCCGAAGTCTCCTTTTTCAATCAGAACATTTTTAATGCTGCCATTTCTAATCGGATTTTCACTTGCATTAGTATTTTCAGAGGATATCCACTAACCATTTTTCAGAGGATATCCACCAACATTTTTCAGAGGATATAAAAGGAAACAACAGTAAAGTACCATAAAATTGCTCAATGACAACGGAAAGAAATAAATAAAAAAAGAAAAAAAAGAAAAAAAAGAAAAGGAGGGTTCTGATTAAGCCACCTCAGAAGCAAACAGTGAAGAATACTTACACAGGGAACACAATTTCAACTCCAACACCAGCAATTATTCGTCTAATCCGAATTGTCGTGTGGATGCCAGCATTTTGCTTCGACATAACTATCCCCTTATACACTGATAAACGCCGTTTATTCTCAGACTTCCTGTAAGCCAATTACATCCATTCAAATTTCTCAAGATACTAAGTGGGCAGGTACAAAAAGATTGACCAATCTAAAATTCTTAATAATTATAAGAGTTTGATGATCGGGCAACCAATTTGATCTCCACAACATCCCCAGTTCGAAGATCAGGAGTTGGCCTTTCTGTGTCTGCTGCTTCGATTGCTTTCTTGTTCAAAATCTGTATGAAAAAAAGCAATCTTCAACTGCTTGCACAGCAATTAACATATTTATTCTAAAAACCCAAAAAATGAAAAGAGAGATTTCACTGGTAAAATGTGAGATTCACCCTCATACTATGTGTGACATATTAACTAAAGAACAAGTATCTGGGGCAGAATCTATTAGCTGCTTGTTTTGATGGTTAGTTCACCTCATTGCTCTCTCTCACCGAAGAACAACACATAGACAACGGCATATGTCACATCCTCATACTATGTGTGACATATTAACTAAAGAACAAGTATCTCAAATTTCCATTCCTTCAGTTATCTTGGCGTCACATTGACAGATTCGAATACAATTTAATTTGCAGGTAATAAACATCCATTGTACCTAAAGCAATTTAAACAAAATTAGAACCCAAAGCATTACCCCCATAATGTCACCAAGCTTGATTCTGGGTTTTCTTGGGGATTTCTCCTCAGAAGCAACAACAATCTGGGTAACTTCGGCCTCCGCACTATCTTCCACTTCAACTTCAGCATTTGCCTCCGCTCTCACAACAAAGGAGCGACTTTTACTCAACTTCGGAAGACTCAACTTGCGAGAACAACTTGTAGAAATCAATGCCGCGGCGGAGGGATGCCGCGAAACTGCCGCGGAGAAGGCCAAAGTCTTGGGAGCTCTCGGGACCATGAACGGAGCCTAGGAAAATAATCAAACAACAGAAATTACACAAGAATTGAGGCCGATTGCATCACGGGAGAAGAAGTAGAGAGCGTAAATTAGGGTTACCTGTAAAAGTACGTTGGAAGCCATGATTGAAGCCTGGAATGGCTTATCCTCTTCTGTATGTATGGTTCTGTAAATTGGATTTTTCTTCTGATTTGAATCAAACGGTTTCGGGTGCAATTGGACCGAACCAAATCGGGTGTTATCAACTAAACGGTTTGACACATAAGGGTCCGGGACTCCGTTCATAGAACCAAACCGTAATTCCAAACCGAAATAGATAAAATAAATAATTAGAAAAAAAATTTCGGTTTAGTCTCGAATGTTTTGGGTTATATCCGGTTCAGTCCAAATGAATTTAATAGGCCGGTTTAGTCCCAAGCGTTTTAGTTTTTTTTTTTTTTTTTTCCAATTCGTTTTTTCGTCAATTAAAACGTTAATTAAGACGCAAAAAGTCCAAAGTTTATCTCCTACAATTCCCAAATCCGTCCGCCCTTATTATTCTCCCCAAACCGTCTTCTTCCTTCTTGTCAAAATTCCTCATCGGTTACTGCCGCCGACGTCCGCTGCAGTACCATCGCTTTTCGGACGATCCTCATTTAAGGTTTCTTCTTTCTTTTTTTTTTTTTCCAAACTCTTCTCTCCTTGCATTATCTTTCCAAATATTTGTTTTTTTAAAAAAAAAAAAAAATCTCTTTCACTCATATATATAGACACAAGAATTATAGTATACTAGTAATTCACGCACGCAAAAATTCACGTGTATAAAAAGTTTATGTTACATCTAAAAATAATAAACATTTTTTATATTTTTAAATTGAAATAAATAAAGTTGAAATATGATAGTTATAAATATTAAGAGCGTTTTTGTTCATCCATTAATTTGACCAATGTAGTTATTCTAAGGAGTTCATATTTTATTATATTATATAGACTTGTTCCCCTCGCCCTGAGCTGTTTGGCCCACCCATGCTGTAATAGTTGGGCCATACCTGCCAAAACCCGTTCCCCCATGTTTTGTTATTCTCATTGGTTAAAGTTGTATCACCTCGATCGATCTCTTCCTGCCTTCTATCTACAAATATTTCAACAGTCCACCGTGACCGAAACACATGATACATCAAAAGGAAAGCAAATATTTTCCAACTTGCATAACATGTTCTTCAATTTCCCCTTAAATTATTTTTAAAAAATAACCTTGGAAACCATAACACAAACACCAGAACATCAAAATAAACTTGACCTAAAGCTTACAAACTTTGCGGTGAGTTTGAATGAGATCTTTATGGTGAGAGTGACGCTTATCCCCGATACCATGCTCTGGTACCAAGTTGTAACGTACTCATTTTTAAAGGAATACATAAAATAAAATGATGAATATTTTTTTTTTAAAAAAAAAGTGGGGAAGGGAGAAGCCTAAATAAAATATCAAATCCTTAAAAGAAATTGTTTACAGCAGTAAATTCAGCGATCAAACAAGCAATGAAAAGTTTAGCAAAAATCAAAGGATTTCTTTCTATACCCCATAACTTAAAAATTTCAAACTTCAAAATAACAAGCTAGTAAGAAAAATAAAAATGGATTTCTTGTGCAGAACTAGATGGTCATGGATAAGCGCTTGTTCAAGA
Organism: Henckelia pumila; assembly: GCF_033568475.1. Lineage (NCBI taxonomy): Eukaryota > Viridiplantae > Streptophyta > Magnoliopsida > Lamiales > Gesneriaceae > Henckelia > Henckelia pumila. The sequence continues at coordinate 119,178,999 of NC_133123.1, read as the reverse complement.
TCGCTACTTTCGCCAGGCTGCACCGTATCAATCATCCTCACCTGCATTAAAGAAGTTAGTAAATCTAAAGGTCCGACAAATAATATCGCAAGTAGCAAGGTACTTAAATAATAACTCAAAATCTTTCGAAACTGAACACATTTAAAATTCTCAACTTCATGTCATGCAAGAAAATATCATACACATGCACACAAAAGTTATTTTTTTTTCCTCTTTGACATTACCCCATCACAATACCTCAAAATTTTTCACAGTCATCTCAAATAAAAATATACTCACACCTCAAAACTTTTTCTCTATTTTAACATGTGGTTCGAAAACTTCTACCTCAATTTTTTTAAGGATGCTTGATCAAGTTAATACAAGAAAATCCAGAAAAACACACACATAGAAATCTGCACGCACACATAAAAAATATCTGCACGCACATACGCAAAAATCTGCACACATAAAAAAAAAAAGCTGCACATGCATAAAAACACACACTACACACATAAAAAACATACACACATTGCACACACAAAAACACACTGTTCATGCGCGCGCACACACCAAACACAAACTGCTCATGCACACACACACACACACACACACACCAAACACACATTGCACACACCAAACACACATACACACACACATATAGTACACGCACACACACAGTACACACATCGAATTTTCATAATCATGTACATAATTCATCAAATAGTGTATAGATCATTAAAAACTTGTAAAAATCCTTTAAAAACTACTATGATTTCAACGATATATCAAAGAAACGGATTTTAATTGCCTTAAATCAGAGTGGAGATGATTTGGAGATGATATGCGATCGGAGCATAGCCGAAACACGTTCGAAGTCTCTCAAGAAGGCGAGTGGATCAAAATCTCTACCTTAGCCGCCCTTCTCCTCTCACGTTTTCTAAACCTTCTTTTTTTTTCTTTTGACTTATGCAACCCAGTCCAATAGTATTTTTAAACACTCTAAAACTTACTAACCAAAGAAGCCCAGTTCACTCTCTAAACTACACATTTATTTTTGAAATAAAATAAGTAACTAAATAATTAAAATAAATTTTTTTAAACTTCTAACCGTACTCGGGTATCTCTTCTCCAGAATGCATCTTGGAAATCATCACCTAAAACTCAAGCCTCAGAAATAAATATTAAATGTTAGAAAAATAAAAATAAATAAAGTCTAGCACACAAAAAAAAAAAAAAATCTAAACCCTTAAACTTTAAAAATCAATTGAATGTAATTCATGCGGTTTGGTCGGTCACTTAAATTCCTTGGTGTTACAGGTCCAATTGGTATTCTCTCATGTAGAAGAAAACCAGTTGGCTTCTGAACCAACTATTCTTTACTCTCATCCTAACTTCCCAAATGAAAACTTCATCTCCAATGAGAGCATATATTCCCATCTGGATGACATCCGACAGTTGATCCAAAGCACAGACAACCAGACTATTGCAACTTCAGTTGCACCGACAAACTTCAGGAACATGGTTATGAGAGACTTGATACACCTTTGTGAAAACATGAAAACGTGTGTAAAGAAACTCTTTGATGCCAAGTTGAATACATCTGAAACTGTGACTGAGCTTTCAATCAATTTACAATAACTAAGAAATGGTTGGAAGTAGGGGTGTCAAAACTTAAATCAACCCAGCAACCCGACACGAGTCAAACCAAAAAATATCGGGTTAGAGTTGGGGGTTTTTGGGTTCGGGTCGAATCAGGTTGACCCGAAAGCTAACCCAAAAAAATTAATTGGGTTCGGGTTAACCCGAGTTGACCCGAGATGACCAAAATTTTTTTATTAGAATTATTTTTATGTAAATTAAGAAAGATTTGCTACATTTTTATACATGATATGTTTGAAAAAAATTATTGTATATTGATATAATAGATTTTCGTCATTTAATATATTTTTTTGTATAATTTCTATTATTTAAAATATGTTTTTATTTTTTGTAGTAAGTATACTTTAACTTTTTTACAACTAGACTTTCAAATTTAAATTATACATAAGCTTAGATTTTGTTATCATGTAATTAAATTAAATATTTTTATTATTATTGTGTTTTTGAATTTTTATTTAATATTTTGTTAAAAAAAAAAAAATAAAATCGGGATGGTTCGGGTAAATCGGTTTAGTCGGGTTAGCCGGATGTGGGTTCAAGTTGGCCATTTTTGGGTCGGGTTCGGGTTGAGAAATTTTTAGAAAATATTTTCATGAACCCGAGAACCCACCCGAATTGACACCCCTAGTTGGAAGCGCTTGAATTAGCAGTTTGGAAACCAATCTGGAGACCCAAATTCATGAGATTATTTAACATTTGCAAAATGGTGATGTCAAAAATGGGGAAGATGAGCTAAGAATAAGATATGAAGAAGAAAAAAGGAGAAAGAAGAAGCTATAAGAAAAGATTTATATAAGAGAATAGGAAAGATTTAAATAGGGTAGCAGTTTTGGAAGAGGAGCTTCATGGTTTAGAAGATATGATTTTCCTCTTATTATTCCAATATGTGTAATGGATTTTATTGTTCTATTCTTATCATTTTAAATTTGAAATTCATTCTCTCAATGAAATTAAAATTCCTTTATATCTTTAATTTTGATATTTTTATGTCCAAAGGGTTTTTATGTTTTATTATCATCAAAAAGGAGGAAATTTTTAGATCTTTTAGTTTTGGTGATAAAAAAATATATATCATTGTTATAGGTCAAACTGTCATTATTTGTACCACAAGTAACCAGTTCGAGACTGACAACTGCTCAACGGTTCAAAAGATTGGAACACTTCTACTAGTTCAGAACCATTAAAGTTAGATCAAGTCAGCTCAACTAGTTCAGACAGTCCAAGATCAGTTTCAGATGTATTCAAGAATGTTTGAACTACCTAAGAAGTTTAAACTGCTAATATAAGTTCAAACTGCTCGAAAGCTTAAAACGCTAACACAATTTTTTTTACTAACTCTAACATTTCAAACTGCTAATTGTTGAAGATATTTCCGTTGAACCAATACATCAAATTTAAAATTTGTGCAAGAAAAGTCACCCTTCACATATGTTAAGTGCATAAAAAATTGATGGTAATAAATGAACAAGATTTAGACATTCAAAAATCAAATATTTGTCAAAAGTAGCACATGCGAGAAGTTCACTTTAACGGTTGCAATAACCGCTCTCCTAAATTTTAGGAAAGAGTCTCGTCTCACATTTATTAAAGAGGTACAAGAGTTAACATGAAATGAGACATCTTTGCTCCTCGCATTTAATGAATAGTGCAGTCAAACGTTGAAATTCCTGTCTATAATAGAGAATGCAAAGTGATTTAGAAGATACAAGAAACAAAAGCTATCGACGCTAAAAAATCACAAGCTTGCATTTTCTCTGAGCACTCTAAAGTTTATCATCCACTTTGATCAAATTGCTGATACACAACTGCCTATCAGATCATCAAGGATCATCAAGGGCCTTGAGTCAGCCATTCAAACCGTTTATCTTAAACCATTGAAGGAGTTTCTCACTTTTTTAAATCTATGAATTCATTCATTATCAAATATATGTATTTGTATTGGTGTTAAGGCATATTGTTTTGAACTTGTTGTTGACTAGGAGTTCCTGTAGTGACCTATCTCGGAATCACCTACTAATCATACTTAGTCATGCAATAAAAATTAAAATGTAATAATCATAAACTATGGAAATAAAATGGTACAACCAAAAAATCGGCGAAATACAACCAGCCCTAAAAAAAGCAACAGTGAAATATTGTTTATACAACTCCATCGAAAAAAGTACGGAAACTAGAGTCCCCAATTCTCAACCTGAAACGAAAACAACGTCAACACCCGTGACATCTAAAACTCAATGACTGCTACCAACTGGTCCATCCAACTTAAACCCTGCTCCGTGGAATGGGGTGTCTGTAGTAGTCAGACTCCTAATTAAGTTAATCTACTGCCTAAACATGGTTAAGGGTTTCTCAATTGGATTTAAGGAGTTAGAAATCAAATTCAGGACGACCAAAAGTGGTTCTGAGAGTTTAAATTATTGGGACAGCTCGGAAACACCAAACTAATTCAGAAGCCAGTATAGTATAGTTAATCGGAAGTACCAAGTAGTTCAGTTTTACCAAACTGCAGATCAGAAGCTCCGATCTTATGTCAATCAGACATGGTAGATTGAGAGAGTTTAGTAGATCCGAACTATGTAGACAGGAGTGTGTTGTCCAATCAGAGACATGCATTTAAAAGAGGGAGTTCGGAAGGACGATCGAAAGTTCCGAAGTGCGTTTGGAAGCTCCGAATGAGGGATCGTACATTCCAATTGAGGTCTATATATAAAGGCTGAGAGCCTCACTTTCTTCACATTTCTCAAGCTTTTCTCTTGTTCCCAACTAGTCTTAAGGGTTTTTGGGTGTCGTATTCGAGGGCTAGACGGTGACAAAGAGCTACCGGATCATAGCGGTGTTTTGCCTTGAGTTTAGGGCAATCGTCATCAAAGGGCTGACTACGGACGCATGTATATCGCTAGAATCTGATTAGCTTCAGTGAGTAGCTATTATTCTAGTTAAGGCTTTTAGTAGACGTTTAATGATACTGTGATTGTCTGCTTATAGGCTTGAACTAGAGAGCCAGTATCGCTAGGCTACTTATTTTGAGGTGCGGACGTACTATCCAAGATACCCTGATTGAGTATGCATGTTCTATGTTTGCATGGTTTATATGACATAATTTATGTGCATTTATTATGTCACGATTATTATGCTGCATGCATTATCACGTTGAGCCTATACCTTGATATTATGAGTAGAGAGGTTGCTCAGTCCCGAGGTTTTGTGGATGAATTCCATGGATTTGGGTCTGGATATTCTACTTATTTTTATGGTATGGGAGTATCTCCTGATACGATGGTCCAGTGTGCTACATACCATGTCGCCATTTTTTGAGCAAGATTTTTTACCGAGATAGGTTTTTGGTACGCATGTGTTTTTTTGGATGAGATTCCAGGGTTTCCTCCAGTTCGAGAAGTCAAGTTCGGGATCAATCTTGAGCCCTGGATGACACCGATATCTCGTGCACCTTATCGTCTAGCACCAGCAGAGATGAGGGAGTTTCAGCCACAATTGCAGGATTTGTTGGATAAGAGATATATCTGACCGAGCGTTTTACCTTGGGAAGCGTTAGTGCTTTTCGTCAAGAAGAAGGATGGTTCCATGCGTCTCTGTATTGACTACAGACAGTTGAACCAAGCGATAGTTAAGAATATGTATCCTTTGTCGTGAATTGATTTGTTCGACAAAATTCAGGGTACCTGATTTTCTGAGGTCAGAGTATCATCAATTGCGTGTTCAAGATGTAGATGTTTTTACGTCAGAGTTTTGTACCAGGTATGGTCACTACGAGTTTTAGTGATGTCTTTTGGACTAACGAACACAACTGCAGTGTTCATGAATTTGATGAACAAAGTTTTATGCAATTATCTGGACAAGTTTGATGTGGTTTTTATTGACGATATATTGGTCTACTCACGTATATTGACGAGCCTGCGCAACACTTGAGGCTCATACTGTTGATTCTTCGTGAGAAGCAGTTATACGCCAAGTTTAGTAAGTTCGAGTTTTGGATTTACCAAGTGGTATTGCTTGGACATGTCATTTATTGGGAGGGCGTAACAGTGGACCCGAGTAAGACTGAAACTATATTGAATTCGTCACGTTTTATGACAACATCAGAGATTCGTAGATTTTTTGGTTTAGCAGGTTATTACCGACGATTTTTCGATAATTTCTCATAAATTTCTAGACCTCTGATGCAGTTGACGAGGAAAGATGTTCTTTTTTTCTGGTCAAGATATTGTGAGCAGAGATTCGATGAGTTGAGGAGTCAAACAACTATCATGTCTGTTATTGTCTTACCATCTAGACCCGGAAGATATGTGGTTTATACCGATGCATCTCTTCAAGGATTGGGCTGTGTGCTGACATAGAGTGGGCATATGATTACCTATGATTCCAGACAGTTAAAAAACTCACGAAGAAAACTACTCAGTGCACGATCTAGAGCTTGCAGCGATCGTGCTTGTACTAAAAATTTGGCGCCATTATCTATATGGCGAGCGGTTCGAGATCTTTTCGAACCACAAGAGTTTGAAGTATTTGTTTACTCGGGCAGAGTTGAACATAAGGAACCATTGTTGAATGGACCTTCTTAAATACAATGATTGTGAGATTAAGTACCATCGAGGTTCTGCAAATCCGTGCCTGTTCTTGTTTTACCATTTAGACCCGAAGGATATGTGGTTTACACCGATGCATATCTCCGAGGATTGGGCTGTGTGTTGACACAGAGTGGGCATATTATTGCATCTCTCTGAGTGTTTTTAGTGCTAGCTGAGCCACCACTGTTTGCCCGCATCCGAAAAGTGCAATTTTCTGATCCGAATACGCAAAAGTTAGAGAGACTTTCTTAGGGAGACAACGCATCCAATTTTCATTTTCAGATAGATGGATTAATTTTTTGTGTTTTTCTGGTAGAGTGGTGGTACCTAGTGATTCGACCTTGCGATATGATATTTTGTCTCAGGCTCATTACAGTAGATTTACTGTGCACCCAGGCAGTGCCAAGTTGTATAATGATCTACATACAATATTCTGGTGAAAAGGTATGAAGCGTAGCGTTTACCAGTTTGTCTCTTGATTTCTTTTTTGTTAGTAGATCAAGGCTGAGCATCGTTGACCGGTGGTCTGATGCAGATCTTGGGGATTCCAGAATGGAAGTGGGAACATGTGACGATGAATTTTGTCACCCACTTGTCAATGTCCTCAAGAAAGTGTGATGCTATTTGGGTTGTGGTGGACAAGCTATCCAAATCTGCTCATTTTCTTCTGTATAACCGCGAGTTCACTTTTGATTTCATGCAATGTTATACACCCAGGATATTGTGCGATTGCATGAAGTTACTTTGAGCATAGTCAACAATAGAGATCCGAGGTTCACTTTACGGTTTTGGGGTAGCTTTCAGCAAGCTTTGGGTACTACTTTGAGTTTGAGTACTGCATATCACCCAGAGACTGATGGTCAATCCAAGAGGACTATTTAGAAATTAGAAGATATGCTGAGGTTTTAAGTGATGGATTTTGGGTTATCCTAGCAGGAACACTTGCCGATGATAGAGTTTTAATTCCTACAACAATAGCTATCTTTGTAGTATTGACATGACACCATTCGAGGCTCTTTATAGTCGCCGTTGTCGGGCACCCTTATCTTGGGACGAGATAGGGAAATGACAGGTTGAAGGACCGAAATTGATCCAACAGATCGTGTACAAAGTTGAGTTGATCGAGAAAAAAATCAAGATCGCACAAGACAGATAGACCAGTTATGCCAACACTAAGCGCAGACCATTGCATTTCGAGGTGGGAGAACATGTTTTCCTGCAAGTATCACCTTTTCGGAAGGTGATGATATTCGGTCTAAATGGCAGGTTAGCTCCTAGATTCATTGGTCTGTTCGAGATACCAGAGAAGGTCGGAGATGTAGCATACCATTTGACGTTACTACCGTATCTCTCTATCATTCACAATGTGTTCCACGTATTGTTACTGCGTCAGTATATTGCATATGAGTCGCACATTCTGCATCCGACAGAGGTTCAGCTAGAGCATGATTTTTCATACGTGGAGAGACCGCTTAGGATTCTCGACAAGAATGACAAGGTACTTCGGAATAAACGCATTCCTGTAGTTATGGTTCAATGGTAGCGCCGAGGCATCGAGGAAGCGACTTGAGAGTTAGAGAGTCGTATGCGTTCTGAGTATCCGGAGTTGTTTTGATTATATTTTGTTTTCTTGAGCAGTAACTGTATTTGAAACTACAATATTTTAATAAGGTTGTTCCAGTGATGTTTGATTCTGATTATCCTAGTTTGGATTTCGAGGATGAAATCTCTTAAGCTGGGGAGAATATAGTAGTCCAAATCCTAATTAAGTTAATCTACTGTCTAAACATGTTTAAGGGGTTCTCTATTGGGTTTAAGGAGTTGAAAATTAGATTCAGGATGACCAAAAGTGGTTTCGAGGTTTTCAAGTGTTGGAACAATTCGGAAGCTCCGAAGAGTAGATCGGAAGCCAATGTAGTTAATCGGAAGTACTGAGCAGTTCGGAAGCACCAAACTACAGATCGGAAGCTCCGATCTAGTTTCAATCAGACAGGCTGACAGGGTATGAGTTTTGATTTTGTGATTGGACTTGAGAGAGTTTGAAAGCTCCGAACTAGAGTTCGATAGATCCAAACTGTGTCGACAGTAGTGTTTTTTGTCCAATCAGAAATACGCTTTAAGTAGAGGGAGTTTGAAAGGACGATTGGAAGTTCCGAAGTGCTTTCGGAAGCTCTGAACGAGGGAATTAGACGTTCGGAACAAGGTCTATATATAGGGGCCGAGAGCCTCAATTTCTTCACACATTTCTCGAGCTTATCTCTCGTTCTCAGCTAGTCTTAAGGGTTTTCGGGTATCGTATTCGAGGACTAGGTGGTGAAAAAGTGCTACCGAGATCGTAGAGTTGTTGTTCCTTGAGTTTAGAGCAATCGTCATCAAAGGGCTGCCTACGGACGCATGTATATCGCTAGAATCTGATTAGCTTCAGTGAGTAGCTATTATTCTTGTTAAGGCTTCTAGTACACGTTTAGTGATACAGTGATTGTCTACTTATAGGCTTGGACTAGAGAGAGAGTATCATCAGGTTGCTTATTTTGAGGTACGGACGTACTATCCGAGATATCCTGTTTGAGTATGCATGTTCTATGTTTGCATGGTTTATATGACATGATTTATGTGAATTTATTATGTCACGATTATTTTGCTACATGCATTATTACGTTGAGCCTATACCTTGATATTATCAGTATAGGTGTTGCTCATCCCCAATGTTTTGTGGATGGATTCCATTTATTTGAGTCCGAATATTTCACTTATTTCTTATGGTATGGGAGTACCTCCTGATGCGATGGCCCAGTGTGCTACATAATATGGCGCCATTTGTTGATCAAGAGTTTCAACCATGATAGGTTTCCGGTACACGTTTATTTTCATTTAGCATTCATAAAATATGTATACTCATACTTTCATACAGAGAATTGTTAGCTCATGTCCTTGGTTTTGGTTATGGACACCCCATTCTACATGGCATGACTTAGGTTGGACGGACCCAGAGGTAGCGTTCGTTGAGCTACAACATGATGGATTGTACTGTTCCAGGTTTTCATTTGTGGAATTTAGTATTACTTTTGATTGGTTTTATAACATTTTTCAATATTATCTTTGGGTCCGGTTGTATTTTTGCCTGTAGTTTTAGTTGAATTATTTACGTTTTCGTGAGTATATACATGATATGAATGCTAATGCACATGAATGGGTACTGGAAACCTATCACGGTAAAACACCTGCACAATCAAGGGCGCCCTAGTATGTAGCACATTGGACCATTGCACCAGGAGGTGGCTCACACACCAGAAAGAAACTGTGGATATCGATGCCCTGATCCCGTATTCCCAGGGGTCCAACCATCCACTCAAGAACTCGAGGCTGAGTGACCTCACTACGGGTTATATCGAGGTACATGCTCAACATAATAATGCATACATCATAATAATCTTGACATAATATATGCACATAAACCATGCTATATAAACATGCAAACATAGAACATGCATATTCAATCAAGATATCTCAGATAGTATGTACGTACCTCTACTTAAGCAACTCAAGCAACCTAGCAACTCGGGTACTCATGTCCAAGCCTACAAGCAATTAATCACCATATCAGTCTCTGCATACTAAAAGCTTGAATTAGACTAATAGCTACTCACTAAAGCTAATTTGAGTCTAGCATTATACCTGTATCCGTAGTCAACCCTTTGATGACGATGACTTCAAACTCTAGGAACAACTCCGCTACGATCCCGACAACACCTCGCTATTGAATGACCTCCGAAACGACGCTTAGAAACCCTCAAGGACACACAAGGAAAGAGATAAAAAAAAGATAAATGAGCAAAAAAAAAGTGAAAGCCTCAGCCCCTATAGATAGGCAACGATCGAAACTTCCGATCCCTGGTTCGAAGCTTACGAATGCACTTCGAAACTTTTGATCTCCCCAATCGGAGCTTTCGATTTTTAGCCACCGAACACGTGTCCTGTGATTGGAAAATTTCAGCTGCCGACAGAGTTCAGACATTCCGAACTGAGGGTTCGGAGCTTTCAAACTCACCCCTATCAAATCACCAATCAGAAGTCCATACTTGGCTGTCAGTGTAGGGTTCGGATCCACTAATATGCAGTTTGGAACTTTCGAACTGCTCGGTGCCTCCGATCTTGTATATTGTCATCCGATCATGTTCGGAGCTTCCGAACTGCTCTTCAGAGCTTCCGAACTTTCCCAACACTTGGGTCCCTCTGGACCATTCTGATCGTCCTGAATCCGTTTTTTTAAAACTCTAATTACCCAAACAAGAATCTCATAACCATGTTTTGACCAATTAAACATGATTAGGTAGTTGATTAGTTTAATTAGGAAATTGGGCTACGACAGTTCCAGTCTAGACAAGGGATAAGTCATACAATTGGATTGGGTTGTATTGCCAAAGTTTTCTAGTGAATTTTTTTCTAAGTAGAAGAAGGGGAGACAAGACGTAGAAGAATTTTACCTTCTAACTTTCATATATCTTATGACATTTACTTCCCTGCTTATATTATCTTGTTAAATGTGCTTACTTAAGTACAAAAGAGTCATAAAACTCTTGGACCGTTTATTCGCACTACCTTGTGGTCCAAACCGTTTTTAAGGTTGAGACAACTAGTCTTGGTTAGCTAACTTGACGGAGTGGGAAAACTCTTCAAAAACCTGTCATACGACAGGGCGGGTTGGACCGCCATCCCGACGGGGTAGAAATCCTCGACCCAACTCAAGGTCGGTTGCGGGTTTAGGCATACCACAAAAAAATAAAAATAAATATAAAACATCATTATAATTACTTAAAATCTTCATTTCATTAAAAATATCAATAAAACTTCTAATTTTTTATTTCACATTTTTGTACATTTTATACAAAACAATATTTTTATAATCGAACCATCAAACCATTAAAAAACAGTTCAATCGGTTGGATCGATTCAACCGGACAGTCGGACTGAAATATTGTTATATTGTATAAAATAATAATATAATATAATAATTGATATATTTTAATTTTAAAAACCTTAAAATATTTCTATATATAATAATATATATACTTGACAAAGGTAAAGTTTAAAATAAAAAAAAACAACATATATTTGATCAATATATATATGAATATGATTATTATATATTTTATAAACACAAAATAAATCAAAATAAGTTCAAATATTACTAAAATACTATTTTTAAAAACTTAAAACCAAATAATAATGTATATGTAACCAAAATAAAATTTTTAAATATGAGAAATATGTTGTTTCATGGAAAATAAGAAATAATTACATTTTTTTTTAAAAAAAATTAGGTGAACCGGTTAAGGTCAGTCCAACCAATTTTTGATCGGGTTTGACTGGTTCTAAGCGATTTAACCAGAAAAATGATTTTTGATCTTATTTCGGACCGGATCCATAATCGGTTCGTGGTCGAACTAGTTGAACCGACCGATCCGGTCTGGTTTGAAAAACATTGATACAGAACCGTTAATACAAAAAAAATTCACAAATTGCAATATATATATATATATATATATATATATATATACCACAATAAATCCATATAGTGTATAAATTTTTTTCTTTTAAAAATAAGGTTTCCTTCCAAACCTGCGAAACCAACCTAGGCCTGTTTGGGCTCACGACCAGTGCGGGTTGGTGCATTTAGGCTCGTCTTTGAATGAGTTGACAAAATTTTATTCAACACACTTAAATTACGTGTCTAGCTAAATTAATCCGACGTGCTCAATCCAAATTAGTAGCTCTAAATTGCATTATTATTATTTTTTTTTCACAAATGCATGCATCCATTTTACTTGTAAGAGTCCTCATTGGCGCTAAAAATATGTTTTAAAATATAGTATCTATGGTAAAAATATGATACAATACTAGTCACGAGACACATGCATTACATGTATAATGTAATATTTAAATATAATCATATGCTATTTTATATTAATAAATTAGTAAGATATAAGATTTACTATCATAAATTTACGTAAATTATAAGCTGAAAAAAGAAAATTAAAAACGTAGAGAAGGAAGGAGGATGAGGGATAAATAAACTTGGGGAGAAAATGCGCAACAGAGGAGGTTGGGTTTGGTCGAATCATTTTTTGCCTTTCGGATTTTTTTATTTTTTTTGAAGGAGTCCTTCTGATCTTGGATCAAAGAAAAAAATATGACAATTTTGTCCGTTCATATTTTTGACTAAATTTAGTTTCTCTAATAACTTTGTGAATTTATAATATACTAGTATTCCGCTGCAAACGCGTTGCGTGCTCGTACATTTCGTTTTTTAACGAAGACATTAAATAATAAATTTTAAAATTAAAAAATAATAAAAATTTAACGTTTTCCTAAACAAATATTCACAAAAAAATATATATCAAGTAAGTGTCATTTTTGTAAATAAAAAAAATATCAAAGAGCACAAAGTGAGCATCTAATGGCTAGAAAAGAGAAAATCGTATAAAATGACTATTTTGCCCAATAATTTTGGTTTTATTGAAAATTAAGTTAGTAGATAATGGTAATTTCAAATCAAGATTCTACAATTAATTGAAAGTTTGTTAATTATAGGGTATGTACTTTAATAATATAGTAAGATATAAGTAAAGATACGTGGGTTTTTTTTTTTTTTATAAAAACTGCAATTAAACATATTTATTCTATCAATTAACAGGTATGAAAAATAAAAAAAAAAATCAACTTGTAATTTATAATTAGCATTTTTTATATGGTGGCGGCGTTCAACAATCAGCATCAACTAAATGTAAAACACAGCACCCCTCTAGTGTTTGCTCCGAAGCTAAAACTTTGCAAAAACCCTTTTCTTGGATCACCAATTGCTGCCTGATTCAATTCATTACTATGGTAGTATTGGTTTTGATTCGTTGAAGAAGATTGAACGAAATGGATAAGCTCTGGAATTTTGGGAGAAAAGCGATGTTCTATGTTAGGGTTCTTTCGGGCTACGAAGAACGAAGGATCCGATCTTATAGATTGCAGCTGCAGCAACGCCTTCAGAAGGTTTCTTTTTATTTTTCCCTTTTTGGTTTCTGTTTCCGTGCATCTGCGATATTTTGCTTTTAATTTAAAATTTAGATTGGACATGCTGGGAAATTGCTGAAATTTTGTTTTCCTGTTTTCGATGAAATGGGATTTTTGTTCTTTAGAGATAAAAATAAATTATGTTGAAATGTGATGAATTAATATAGTAGGTGAATATTTCTTGAACAGCGGAAATGAAGGGATGTGATTTTTCATATGAGTAATTTCATTTAGTTTACCTCATGGTTTATGAGCATTTCAGTAATCAAGATATTTGATTGATCTTCACTAGAGTTCAATCGGACAAAATCATAGCGCGTATAGTCCCTACCTACCTCTGGCAGTCCGGCTGTTTTGTTCCTAAAGTGAATCTAAAACATGAGAGTTCTTCAAAACTGTAGCCGTAATCCTCAATGCCTCACTACATGGTATTACATTTACTACATTAGTCCTTTAATTAGTTTTTTTTTAAATAATTGGTTAAATTTGGGAGTTGCATAATGTGCAAATTGTCATATTGATATAGCACTTTCTATTACTCTGTAGTGTTACACTGTCCTCAAGTATTGCGGCCAGTATCTTGTTGTCTATGACTCCATAGTGAGGAGTCGTGTCGCCGTTACTTTCAAACTAACTGCTTACAGTTAGTTCCCAAAGTTTAAAATGTACACGTGAGAGAACTACTTCAACCATGTTGACAATACGACATCGTAGCAGCTAGTTGGCAATACTTGATGAAAATCTGAATTTTATATTTCCAGATTAATGTTATGATAATGTACACTCCTAAACTTCTTGTCATTTTCTGTTCTTACATCAACTTTCTTCTTCCTAAAAAGGCGGAAGAAAAGAAAGCCGCTATCCAAAAGGTACCTGAACAAATTATTTATCAGAGGTGCGGCAGATGGTACGAGATATGCAATCAATGAATAAGAAGTTAGAGGAAACAGTAAGTTTGTCATTTATACTTCTTCTATTGCATGTTATGTAATAGTTGGCAATGTTCCGTCATCTATCTCTGTGTGCTTATTGGACTGAACACACCCACTTGACAAACTGGTGTTCAGTTCGTTTATATATATTTTAAGAAAGAGTCTACCTAATGCACGCATAGTGTACTGTTGCCGGTTGGTGGTACCCTTGTATCTGTTTTATTGGAATCTAAAGGAACATACTTTATTGGAATTTGTTTCCAAAAGCACCGACTGATGTTAATAAAATATGGATTTCCCTTATTTTACTGTATGCAATTAATGCGACTAAATAGATTTGAACCATGGTGATAGTTATTAAGCGCTCGTTTGAGGTGGAGCAGGCCTTCTGTGTAGTCTTGTTCGCATTTTACTGTATGCAATTATTTTATTTTATAAATATTTATTTATGAAATAAATTTTTAATTAATTATAAAGTTTTTTTTTTTGTGAGCCGGCCCGCCTAACCCGCAACCCACCTCGGGTTGGGTTGGAGATTTCCGACTTGAGGGTTGGGGATTTCCGGCCCGTCGGGATGGTGGGTCATCCCGCCTTCCTATGGTTGACTCATCTGAGAGCTCTACAAGCACATTGCACCTCTGTATTCCTAAACTACAAGGACCACTATGCATAGATTTGTGTCCAGAGAAATCATGATAACTTCCACAAATGAATAATTATAATTGATTGGTACGATAGTTGTATCTTGATTAGTTATTCTCAGAAATGGGCTGAGATGCCAAGTCGGTGATGCATAAAATTTGAATGTTTCTATCTATATGGGGTGATTACTAAAATAAGGTGGAACCTATTCCAAGTTTTTCCATTACATGTGTCAATGCTTGCAGATAAATTATGATACAAAGTACAAAATGGACAAGGATTGAACAAAAAACAAACAATATAAATACGTACAGAAAGATGTGAATGTATCTGATGCACCACATGAGGGTTCATAGCAAGGCCTGCATACACGAAATGTTTTTATTTTATAACTAATCAGCTATAACTATAAGCCACGTACTAGGCTGAATCATCTAGAAACTTGATCGATAAGAGGGCTGGAAAAGAAATAATTTCAGACTGGCACCGTAAACCCACTCAATCTGTTTGGCTAACAAGGAAAAGTTTGATTCCAAATCTTTTTAGCAAACAATTAAGTCAATTTTCACAAATCGTGATTTTTTTAAATTTCTGATTTTTGGACAGATTTGAAATCCACAACTTCAAATTTATTTCTCAAATAAAATTATTCAGTACAACACAGCTTATATGTAGCCAGATAACTACAGAATAATGTTCCACTTTGACTCACCTTAAAAACCTAAGTCGTCAACTTTACGTAACCCTTCAAAATTTTATCAGACAATTGTAGGCGACAAAAGCACTACGGCAAAGAGAATCTTGGTATAGACCAAGATACATTTAAATTTCAATATATCAAGTGATATGGATTCACTTGCAAAAAGGGAAAGCATATCAAAGACGTGTATCTACCCACTCCAAAGCCATGGCCACAACCTATTCCTACCTCAATGTTCTTTGTACCCACTTTCCTCGACTAAATACAAAAAAAATAATAAAATCGACTATCGAGAGTTGGAGCTTTCACAAAAAGCAACAAAAATCAAAACGAAAGATATCAAGAGAGACATACAAAAGTACTGAAATGTCTTTGCGCGCCAGGAAAAGCATATGCTGCACTCCTTGTGGCAACCATAACTTGGTTCGGAACTGGTACTGAACCTGAATACACGATCAACCATTTGATAGATAACACGGCATCATTTTGGTCTTGAAAAGGATGAACTAATTGAAGCGATCTCAGTGAGTAGCAATATTGCAGAAGATGTTTGGCAATGTTCAGAAATAGATAACTGACACATATTTTGAGTCCATATTCTTTCAAAAAATGTCCTCAGTACGTAGCAATATCGCAGAATTTGCTGGCCCAAATTTCTTATGATTTTGAAATTATATTTTCTGGTGATGGCTGTATGTTCTTGCAACAAATTTTAAGAATTGATAGAGTTATCAAATCAAATTCCAGGTAAGCTTTTGGAACCCAAAAGTATAGCAATCTAAATGACGCCCATCAATCTAAGATTCTAAATGACGCCAATCTATTATAGAAATGCAAAGATTAATCCAATGCATATATCGGTTTCTAGTGGAATTTTATAAGAGTACTTTGAAAGCAAGTTTAAAAACATATTTGCTCAAAGTTTGTGTGAACAAGACGACAAGTAAGTGATTATTATGAATAGGCTAATTAAAAAGCTTCCAAAGCAGAAATTGAGCAGCTTTATACACATGACCTGATAAACTCAAACAT
This sequence comes from Henckelia pumila, assembly GCF_033568475.1. Taxonomy (NCBI): domain Eukaryota; kingdom Viridiplantae; phylum Streptophyta; class Magnoliopsida; order Lamiales; family Gesneriaceae; genus Henckelia; species Henckelia pumila. The sequence continues at coordinate 119,162,404 of NC_133123.1, read as the reverse complement.
CAGTCAGGCCAATATCTCTATATAAGAAACCCATAAAATTCAATCATTCATCTGCCGTGGCTAGCGAAGGTGTAACGTTTGGAAATAGCAAGTAACAAATAATATCCTAGCGACCCGGAGAGAGATAATTTTTAAAATTACTAACCCGCTCCTTGGTGCTTACCGTCGCTCCTTCCCCCTCCTTCCCCGGCCGGCTCCGACCACCGGAGCTCGCCGGAGACTTTCTCTCTCCTAATCGATCGCTGGTATTTGTCAACCCTAGCCTCGCAGTCATCTTTTTCCCACACCTTCTCCTTCGTTTTTCGGCTTGGCATCTGTACCTTGGTTGCAGACGCAGTGCTCTCTCTACAATGTGGGCCTTGGGGGATTTGGGCCTTAGCGATATGGGCCTTGAAGACTTTTTTCTCTGCTTGGGCTTATGTAATGAGCAATGGTGAATTTCGGGCTTTGTGGATTGGGAGGATGAATATTTTTTAGATAAAAGATTGGTGGGCAATCGCGGAATACAGTTCGTATCAATTAGGGATGTAAACGAGCTGAGCCGAGCCGAACAGTACTAGGCTCGGTCTCGGCTCGTTAAGTATAATGTCATGGCTCAGGCTCGGGCTCGGCTCGGGTAGTGATGTAAACGAGCCGATCCGAGCCGAACAGTATTAAGCTCGAGCTCACTTAACGAGTCAGAATACGAACCTTCTAAACGAGTTCGAAAACGAGCTCGAGCTCACTTAACGAGTCAGAATACGAACCTGCTAAACGAGCTAACGAGCCTGAAAACCAGCTCGTTTAACGAGCCAAACTCGAGCCAGACTCGTTTAATACGATAAATGTGCCGAGCCCGAGCCGACATATGTAGTAAACGAGCCGAGCCCGAGCCCGAACTTCACCATTGCTCATTACATAAGCCCAGCAGAGAAAAAAGTCTTCAAGGCCCATATCGCTAAGGCCCAAATCCCCCAAGGCCCACATTGTAGATAGAGCACTGCGTCTGCAACCAAGGTACAGATGCCAAGCCGAAAAACGAAGGAGAAAGGTGTGGGAAAAAGATGACGGCGAGGCTAGGGTTGAAATACCAGCGATCGATTAGGAGAGAGAAAGTCTCCGGCGAGCTCCGGTGGTCGGAGCCGGCCGGAGAAGGAGGGGGAAGGAGCGACGGTAAGCACCAAGGAGCGGGTTTAGTAATTTTAAAAATTATCTCTCTCAGCGCGGTCGAGCTAGGATTTTATTTGTTACCTTGCTATTTCAAACGTTAGCACCTTCGCCAGCCACGGCATCTGAATGATTGAATGTGTTTATGGTTTCATCTATATATTGAGCATATTGGCCCTGTCTGATGTTCTAAAAAAAAAAAAAAAAAAAAAAAAAAAAAAAAACAAAAAAAAAAAAAAAAATAAAGTATATCAGGTCATGTGTATAAAGCTTCTCAATTTCTGCATTTGGAAGACTTTTTAATTAGCCTATTCATAATAATCACTTTTACTTTGTCGTCTTTGTTCACACAAACATTGAGCAAATATTGTTTTTAAACTTTCTTTCAAAGTACTCTTATAAAAATCCACCTAGAAAACCGATATATGCTTTGAATTAATCTTTGCATTTCTATAATAGATTGGCGTCATTTAGAATCTTAGATTGCATGGGGCGTCATTGTAGATTTCTATAATCTTTTGGGTTACCGAAAAGCTTACACTGATGACTTTGATTTGATAACTCTATCAATTCATAAAATTGTGTTGCAAAACATACAGCCATCACCAGAAAATATAAATTTCTAAAATCATACAGAAATTTGGGCCAGCAACTTCTTCGATATTGCTACGTACCGAGGACAATTTTTGAAAGAATATGGACTCAAATATGTGTCAGTTATCTATTTCTGAACATTCGCCAAATCGCAATCTTCTGCAATATTGCTACTCACTGATTATATCGCTTCAATTAGTTCATCCTTTTCAAGACAAAATGATGCCGTGTTAACTATTCAAATGGGTTGAATCGTGTATGTCAGGTATTACAGTACACAGTTCCGAACCAAGTTATGGTTTGCCACAAGGAGTTGACAGCATTATGCTTTTTTCCTGGACGCCGCAAAGACTGCTATTTCAGTACTTTTGTATGCTCTTCTCCGTTGATATCTTTACGTTTTGATTTTTGTTGCCTTTTGTGAAAGCCTCCAACTCTCGATAGTCCGATTTTGAAGATAGTATTTTTTTTGTATTTAGTCGAGGGAAAAGTGGGTACAAAGTAACATTGAGGTAGGAATAGGTTGTGGCCATGGCTTTGGAATGGTGGGTAGATACACGTCTTTGATATGCTATCCCTTTTTGCAAGTGAATCCATATCAAGTTGATATATTGAAATTTAAATGTGTCCTTGGTCTATACCAAGATTTTCTCTTTTGCCGTAGTGCTTTTGTCGCCTACAAATGTCTGATAAAATTTTGAAGGGTTTACGTTTAATAATTGACGACTTAGGCTTTTAAGGTGAGTCAAAGTGAAACATTATTGCTGTAGTTATCTGGCTACAATATAAGCAGTGTTGTTACTGAATAATTTTATTTGAGAAATAAATTTGAAGTTGTGGATTTCATAACATCTGTCCAAAAATCAGAAATTTAAAAAAATCACGATTTTTGAAATATTGACTTAATTGTTTGGCTAAAAGATTTGGAATCAAACTTTTCCTTGTTTAGCCAAACAGATTGAGTGGGTTTACGGTGCCAGTCCTGAAATTATTTCTTTTCTGCCAGCCACCTCTTATCGATCAAGTTTCTAGATGGATTCCAGCCTAGTACGTTGGCAGTATAGTTATAGCTGATTAGTTTATAGAAATAAAAACCTTTCGTGAAATGCAGGCCTTGACTATGAACCCTCAGTGTGGTACATCAGATTACATTCACATCGCCTTTCTGTACGTCATTACTATATTGTATTTGTTTATTTTGTTCAATCCTTGTTCGCAATTTTGTACTTTGTATCATAATTTAATCTGCAAGCATTGACACATGTAATGGGGATAAACTTGAATAGGTTCCACCCCCTTATTTAGTAATTCACCCACATACTAGATAGATACATTCAAATTTTATGCTATCACCGAATGGCATCTCAAGCCCATTCTCGAGAATAACTAATCAAGATACAACTATATCGTACCAATCAATTATAATTATTCATTTGTGGAAGTTACGTCATGATTTCGTCTGGACACAAATCTATGCCATAGGTGGTCCTTGTAGTTTAGGAATACAGAGGTGTCAAGTGTGCTTGTAGAGCTCTTAAGATGAGTCAACCCATAGGGTCCAGGCGGCGATAGGGATGACCACCATCCCGACGGGCCTGGAATCCCCAAACCCTCAACGTCGGAAATCTCCTCAACCCAACCCGAGGTGGGTTGCGGGGTTCCTTTGAGGCAGGGCCGGCTCCACTCGCAAAAAAAAAAAACTTTATAATTAATTAAAAATTTATTTTCATAAATAAAGTATTTATAAAATAAAATTTCTAGTTATTGATTTCACCACATGTACATTTATTATACCAATAATGATAAAACATACAAAAAAAATTCACAACTTTCAAGTAAAAAAAAAACATATATCCCCACCATAAATCTGCATAAAGTAATTTTTTTTAGTTTTCTTCCATAGCCCGCAGGCCAACCCAAGCCCCGCCTTTAATTGGTTTTGAAAAAATTTTCATCCACAATCCTCTTCAAATTTATGCGGCAGAGCAGGCCGACCCGGAACCGAGTCTAACCCAAGATCTGACTGGTTCTATGTGCTTGTAGTACACATACTTTTGCTGTCCAATTTTTTATAACTTCGAAATTAAATAATTATAGAACAGATAAAGGGAACCAATAGCTTTTTTTAGACATCTGCATATTATTAAATATTTTTGTTAAATCAACAACCGGAAAGGCCCTAAGTTTGTCATTTATGTGCTCACTAGAGCGCACATTTCAATTGCACGGCGTCATGACCGGCTGCATCGCTAGTTATGTTTGTTCTTCCACCTACATTATCCTGCTTCATTACAAATATATTTTTATTTTCTTACTTGAATATTATGTTTGATCTTTGTTTTTCTTTATCATGTCTCGTAATATATATAAAAGCTAGGGCCATTATTTGCAAATGCAGGTTGAAGATTGATAAAGGGAAAAAGGTGTTTATGAAGAATGCCGATAGGTGTTCCGAGGTTCCTGAATCATTTTGACAGGAGAGAGAGAGACAATGATGTTTGTTAGTTAGAAAATTGGAGGGTGGACGTCCTTGATGAATCAAGACACCCTTTATGTGAGCGAGACTCCTGGTGTCCAGGTTAATTGATCTTCCGGATAGACCTTGGGACCCCCGCAAACTTGAAGCGTAGTTGATGCACTTCCTTGAGAAGTTTGAAGTCCCAAGTCAAGTTTGCGCTGTAACTTAGGGCTCAACTCTGATGAAAGAGTTTGCTTTTTTCAAATTTCATTTTATTGGGCCTCGACAGGGCAGTGGCGATACAGGCCACGATCCATGGTTTATAATGTGATTACTTCAGGTTTTTTTTGTCTCAGCAAGAACTAAAGTTGTGTCCAGGGGGCTAAGCAGAGTCCTTCGGTTAATGGTTCGGAGGAAGATTGGAAGCTTTGGCCTAAGATTTTGGGTGTGTCATGGTGTCTGTTCACAGTTGAGCTTGGACGACTTGAGGAAAGCAACTGCAAAGTCTTGACTATTAACTGCAGTAGTGCAGGGGTGGAACTGGATAATTTCAATGTGTAATATTGCAGTTATTGTACTGGTGGAATGGAAAATGTTCTGGAGAAGGCACTTTAAGGTTTCTGGAGCGAGAATGGAAAGTGGGTTTGGAATTACACCTCAATGTCGTCACCTATAATTGTTTGATTAAGGGTTATTGTATGCAGGTTGGGCGGCTTGAAGATGCCAGAAGCTGATTTCAGAGATGCCTCACTTCAGAGGTTTGTTCTCCCTGATAGTGAGTTAGTACTGTACTACCATGGGATATTTGTGCAAGAGTGAAACAGGTTAGATGAAATGAGAAACCAACTAGATAGAGATGTGAGTCAAAGATAGTAAGTTGCTAACCTGATCAACGTTACTTACAACACCCTAATACACATGCTTTGGCTAACCATGGACCATGCCAAGATGGGACGGGGAGCACTGAGATTTCTACATGAAGCCGAAGAAATAGGGTTTCTGTATACAAAGTTGGGCACACTGCTGTAATAAATTGCTTGTGTCGACAAGGAAGGATGGATAGGGCTCAAGATATAGTTGAAGAAATGTTCTCAAAGGGGTACAGTCCTGATGTTGTAACATATACTGCTGTTTTGAATGGATTCTGCTGCCTAGGAGAGGTTGATAAAGCGAAAAAGTTACTGAAGGAGATGTACAAGCACGGTTGTCAGCCGAATGGTGTCTCATTACAGCCTTGTTGAATGGGCTTTGTAAGACTGGGAATTCTTCAGAGCAAGAGAGATGCTGAGCATGAGTGAAGGATGGTGGACTCCAAATTTTGTGACTTACTGCGTTGTCATGCATGGATTTCGTCGGGAAGGAAAGCTGTCTGAGGCCTGTAATTTGTCAGTGAAATGATCAGAAAAGGCCTTTTACCTTCCCCAGTTGAAATTAACCTCTTGATTCATTCTCTTTGTCATGGGGGCTTTCCGGAATCGGGCGAAAAAGTTCATGGAGGAGTGCCTGAATAAAGGTTGTGCAGTCAACGTTGTAAATTATACTACTGTTATTCATGGCTTCTGTCAGAAGGATGACCTGGACACTGCTCTATCTGTCCTTGATGACATGTATTTGAATAACAAACACCCTGACGAAGTGACTTATACGAACGGTCATTGATGCATTAGGCAGGAACGGTAGAATAGAGGAGGCAATAGAAATGAGCAAGAAAATGCTGGCACAAAGGTTTACTTCCAACTCCTGTGACATATCGATTACTCATCCACCATTTCTGTCGGCATGGTAGGGTGGATGATTTGTTGATGTTACTAGAAAAGATGCTTCCAAGACAAAATTGTAGAACAACATATAACCAAGTTGTTGAAAAGCTTTGCCATTTTGGACACATTGATGAAGCTTATAAACTGTTGGGAAATATTCTGAGAACAGCTTCTAGAATTGATGCAAACTCTTGCCACGTTCTCATGAAAAGCTTTTTGAAGAACGGGAATCCTGTTGGGTCATATAGAGTGGCATGTAGAATGTTTAACCGGAATCTGATTCCTGATTTGAAGCTGTGTGAAAAAGTGGGTAAGAGACTAATTTTAGAGGAGAAATCAGAAGAGGCTGATAAGCTTATGCTGCGGTTTGTGGAACGTGGTCATCTCGCACCGCAGGTTTAAACCCCACGTACTTGTTTAGGGTTCTACGTGGTCGAAATGTGGGGAGTGCTGCCTTGTTTATTCATGCTCCTCTTCTGGTAAAACCAACCTCAATCAGAGTAAACAAAAACAGATGTTGGGGAAACCAAAGACTAATTTCTTCTGTGGATTTGAAGGAAATAATTTCCTTGTCCACCGGTAAAGCCAAAAGATTGTGCCCCATATGCTGTGATGTGGCTGTTGGTATAATTACTGGCTGAACTGCTTCGCGTGAAGATATTCAGTTTATGCTCCTGCACAGAACTAGTCTCAAGGACTTTGGTTGTGGTAACTTTTTTCTCCTCAATCCAAATGTCCTTTAGCAAACTTCAGAGTTTTAATTGATGATCAATGGAGAAGAATAACAGTACAACACACACCTATTGCCGGCTACGGTGTAAATTATAATCCAGTTATGTGTTGTAGTTAATAGTTGCTACGGATTATTTTTAAACAGGATACCGATTTTGAACGGTAGTTGGTTCAAAATGATTAAAAGTTTATTGAAGTTTGCTGGTGCATGAAGAAAATTTTGTAAATTAGCACGTGTGGAGATTTGTTATCAATCAACATGCACTGCTTTGTTTGTTGCTATTTTATTTTGTGTTTTGTGTACTTTGATTTTATTTCCATATCATTAAAGTCTTCTGTTTTGAATAGGGGTGCTAAATATTGATTTGACCTACTTAACTTCTGATGGCGGACCTTCTAATGCCCAGCATTTTGAAGCTCATAACCATTATATTAAGAATGAAATCCAATCATAATCCATTAGTTGTTAGTGGAGGTTCAAATATAGGAGTCAAGTCCACTATATTTTAAAAAGATCTTAATGAGCTAATTCCACAGTTGCTTGGAACATATTAATGAGCAGAGTTGAAGTGGATCAACTTGATGAGGACAAATATTAGAGAACTCATCTATGTGCCTGATTCACATGTAAGACGGTGAATCTTGTCTCTTCTGCCCGAAATGCTAAAAAATTGATGCAAATATAATTCGACTTAATATTAATCTCCGAAAAGGTAATTTTTTGAAAAACAGAAACATTTACAAAGAAAATAGAACCGCGTTGGTAGAGTAAGGGAAGCATCCAAACGATCAACTTTCAGGCATTGGTAATATATTCAGTGCCAAAACAGAACATAACAAGAATTAGCTTATCAAACCAAAGTTCTAACATGTACTATTTGCACGTGAGATAATTACTAAAAAACACATTGATTTACGATAAGTATTCTCCTTGACGTGTTTCCCAGCATGTGTTTTGATCGGTTTTACTTTGCTTTCAAAATAACAATTCTTTTGCAGCAATTTCTCAACAACGGAAGGTATCTTGGGAGACGATGCCGCCAAAACATCCCACAAACATGAAAGACAGGTTTAGTAATTTGAACATTTATCTTTGAAATTAACAAAAAATTATCGTTATAGAACACTTGATGACTGAACTAATGGCTATCCCAAAGAACTGTAAAGGCCTTCTTCGATGCTGTATTGTTGTGGATGCTTAGCACCTTTGTTGCAGCTCGTTGGGGGGTAGGCACACCCTGCTTTTTGATATACTTTCTCCACTTTCAAAGTTTCGAGCCTTCAATTATATTTGTCAGAGGTATCCAAAACCAGCTACTGTTAAGCCATAAAATCTGAGCATGGAAACAGTGGTAGAAATTATTATGGTTTGCACAGGTTCAAAGCCAGTTCTGATCCAAGTTATGGTTGCCACAAGGGGTGCAACAGATGCTTTTTCTAATGTGCAAAGACATGCCAATAGTTCTGTTAGTCTCTCTTATATATCATGTTTGGATTGTTTGTTGCTTTGTCCGAAAGATCTAACTGTCCAATGTTCCTTTTGCTCATCTTTCCTATGTTCTATTGAGAAAAGTGGGTGCAAAGAACATTGAAGTGGGAGTCAGTTGTGGAATAGGTTTTGGTCGTGGCTTTTGTGTTGGTGGATACACTTCTACGGTATACTTCCCTTTTTGCAAGTTAATTATCACTTGATATTTACTATTTGAACTTGTTGGGTCTATACTATACCGAGATTGTCTTTTTCGTATCACTTTTACCACCTACATGGCTAATACGACCTTGGAGAATAATTGAAAGTTGACTTGGTTTTAAAAATGAGTGAAAGTGGAACATAATTCTATAGTCATATAGCTTCTTTTAGGTTGTGTTGGATTGAATAATTTAATTTGAGAAATGAATTTGAAGGTATGGATATCAAGTCCCACCAGAATCAGGTAATTTGAAATAAACTAATGTCATAACAAAAATTAGCAAAATTGTTAGTTTAAAGATTTGGAATCAAGTGATTCAGTGTGAGTGTCAAAATGGATTAGACCCGTCGGGTTGGCCCGCCCCGCCATACAAAATAGGTGGGTTGGGTTGGGTTGGCATTTTTCCAACCCGCCTAAAAGGTGGGCTGACCCGCCCTGCCTAATGATGGGTTGCGGATGGGTTGCGGGTTGGCCTGCCAAAACCCGCCAAATTACATGTAGGCCCGCTGGGTTGGCCCACCCCACCACCTAAAATAGGTGAGCTGGGTTGTTTTCCCAGCCCGCCCCGCCTACTTGGTTGTGACGGGTTGTGGGTCGGCCCGTCCTGCTAAGCCGTTTTGACACCTCTAACTGTGAGCCAAAAATGGAATAGGTATATGATGTTAAAAATAGATAATTTGAAAACAAATATATTCCTCAACAACTGGAGTATCACTTCATTAACAGCCACAAGTTTTCATCCATTAGCAAGCTGATCCATCATCATCATCATCATCGTGACCATTTAATTTATAATCGAATCCAAGACCACTTCTTCATCCTTAAACATTGCAGTCGGCTGAACCACTCTGTATTTTGATCTATTTTAGCCCTCCATTTTCTCGATCTTTTTATGATTATATATCACTAGTCACTACACCCAATGTACAGCGGTGGTTTGAGATTCTTTCTTTTCCAATCCTCTAATCCAGCAGACTGCTAGATAATTGACCATAGCAAGACTTATAGCTGATTTGTTCTATAACAAAAACCTTTCATGCCATTCAGGTCTTGCTGTGAAGCCTCGTGTGGTACATCGGGTACAACCCCATTTTTCTGTACGTGTCATGTTGTTTGCTGTTTGTTCGTTGTTGTTCCAAATCTTACTTTACACCCTAATTTCTCAGCAGGCGGTAACACCATATGCAGTGGAAAAACTTGGAATAGCTTCTACTTTACTGATTAGTCAGGGCGTTTTCCCACCATCTGTTCAAACCGGCACAAGAATGATCAAGAAGATTCAGTATCAAGCAGTTCATTTCAAGACAATGTCTAGGATGGAAAAACAAGCATTCTTTTTTTCGGAAGGAACTTTAGTGCCAAAAAGTGAGGTGAATACATAATATGGAAGTTGAACAGAAGTTGCCATAAATGACTTTTTGAACAATCTCCTTCTGAAGTATTGGGAACTACATGAACAATATGTTTAATGAAGCTTACTTTTGTTTTTATATTCGCTTTGTATCGTACTTAGACTTGCATAAGAGGGAACATGGGCAATTTTTCATTCCTTTGAAGTCATATTTATATAGGTGAGTGGGCGTGTCGTGCATTTGATTAACCGAATCTTATTTATTTTAAGATTAATAACTGAAGAATTAGAGTTTACATCTAATTTTTATTGCATCGTTGTTCATATCCTCTTATCTGTATATAGCATAATTTGGAGCACCATCGTAGTTTAGGGTTGAAAAAGTATGGATCTTTCCTAAATCCTAGAGAAAGACATGATTACTCGAATAAATGAGATGAACAATGGACAGTGATTTAGATTGTACGATCGAAACTCAGTTGCTTACATACGCATAGAAACTCTAAGAGAGTCGTGAACAAAAAGCTTCAGTTTGGGCAAAAACTTGAAACAAAATATTCAGCGAAAATATTAAATATTTGATATATAAAGTTTTCTTCCTAAAGACACCAAAATATTATTTAGCTAGTTGGTCTTGATAGAAAAATAAATAAATGCATTAAAAAAAAAGATAGAAATTCTAAAAATACATTTTTTGTATTTTATGTGTTCGTTAATCTATTGATTGATTTGATAAAGTTAAAATTATACTAAAAATAAAAATGTATGTTCATGATTAATCTCATACTAACCTGTTTAAATTATAAAAATTGATATCAAGGTTTCGACGCGCTTCATATTTTTAAAACCTTGTTTACAACACGACTTTAGAAAATAGATGTAAAAACATGGACAAGCCTCACTGACAAGAGCCTGTGTAACTGCATTCCCTCTATCATAACCAGGCCCCGTGCTTGGTTGGCTTAGATCTGTCAAGTGTTTTAACATCCCTACCAAGAGTAGGATCAGAATTAGCATTATTTTTAGGGAGACATAATATATGAGAATATTAATATAATTTTAATATGGTGGAATATCGAAAAAAAAAAAAGATAAGGTAGTTATTATAAAACTTAAAAATACCAAAATATTTCCTTAGTATAAAAAACTATAGCTTTATGAGACAATGTGTTTGATCGTCTCACATAAGTTTTGTGTGTCTTTATATATACTTCAAATCGATACAAACAAGATATGATACAGAGCTCCGGTGCAGCTTGGTAACTATACTCGTGAGTGAAAAAAAGCAAATCTTGTACAAAACAGACGGCAAATAATTCCTGGATAACTCAAACTAAAGTTGCTAGCAGGTGAAAAAAAAAATAATTCCTTGGAAGAGCGTGAAATACAAGCCTCTCTCTCATTTGAAAGTCGAAAGCCTAGGAAGTTTGTCACGAAGATAGTACAGCCGGGCTCGTCTGACTTTCCGGTGCTGCAATACTTTGATCTCTTTGATATTTGGTGAGTATCTATCAATAAGAGAGGCAAGAGTCGCAATCAGAAGAAACCATCTTTACGAAAAAAGAAAATAATTATATAAATGGCGAATACCGAACAAAACACATTCACAAACTAAATTATCAACAAATTCATATGACGGAGATGATCATAGAGGTACATAGACGATAAAAGAGCTTATGCTGAAAACGTACAATCTCCGTAGTCCATGCAAATTTAGTGCAATGCAGGACTAGATGGACCTTTTCATATGCATAAAGGTGGATGCAAGAAAATTTGCAGATCCAAAGTGTGTAAAATTAACTATTCTTATATGCTAAACACTTTTAAATTCCAGATCCAAACTCTTCTTGTAGTTCAAATTTCCAGATCCGAAGTCTCCTTTTTCAATCAGAACATTTTTAATGCTGCCATTTCTAATCGGATTTTCACTTGCATTAGTATTTTCAGAGGATATCCACTAACCATTTTTCAGAGGATATCCACCAACATTTTTCAGAGGATATAAAAGGAAACAACAGTAAAGTACCATAAAATTGCTCAATGACAACGGAAAGAAATAAATAAAAAAAGAAAAAAAAGAAAAAAAAGAAAAGGAGGGTTCTGATTAAGCCACCTCAGAAGCAAACAGTGAAGAATACTTACACAGGGAACACAATTTCAACTCCAACACCAGCAATTATTCGTCTAATCCGAATTGTCGTGTGGATGCCAGCATTTTGCTTCGACATAACTATCCCCTTATACACTGATAAACGCCGTTTATTCTCAGACTTCCTGTAAGCCAATTACATCCATTCAAATTTCTCAAGATACTAAGTGGGCAGGTACAAAAAGATTGACCAATCTAAAATTCTTAATAATTATAAGAGTTTGATGATCGGGCAACCAATTTGATCTCCACAACATCCCCAGTTCGAAGATCAGGAGTTGGCCTTTCTGTGTCTGCTGCTTCGATTGCTTTCTTGTTCAAAATCTGTATGAAAAAAAGCAATCTTCAACTGCTTGCACAGCAATTAACATATTTATTCTAAAAACCCAAAAAATGAAAAGAGAGATTTCACTGGTAAAATGTGAGATTCACCCTCATACTATGTGTGACATATTAACTAAAGAACAAGTATCTGGGGCAGAATCTATTAGCTGCTTGTTTTGATGGTTAGTTCACCTCATTGCTCTCTCTCACCGAAGAACAACACATAGACAACGGCATATGTCACATCCTCATACTATGTGTGACATATTAACTAAAGAACAAGTATCTCAAATTTCCATTCCTTCAGTTATCTTGGCGTCACATTGACAGATTCGAATACAATTTAATTTGCAGGTAATAAACATCCATTGTACCTAAAGCAATTTAAACAAAATTAGAACCCAAAGCATTACCCCCATAATGTCACCAAGCTTGATTCTGGGTTTTCTTGGGGATTTCTCCTCAGAAGCAACAACAATCTGGGTAACTTCGGCCTCCGCACTATCTTCCACTTCAACTTCAGCATTTGCCTCCGCTCTCACAACAAAGGAGCGACTTTTACTCAACTTCGGAAGACTCAACTTGCGAGAACAACTTGTAGAAATCAATGCCGCGGCGGAGGGATGCCGCGAAACTGCCGCGGAGAAGGCCAAAGTCTTGGGAGCTCTCGGGACCATGAACGGAGCCTAGGAAAATAATCAAACAACAGAAATTACACAAGAATTGAGGCCGATTGCATCACGGGAGAAGAAGTAGAGAGCGTAAATTAGGGTTACCTGTAAAAGTACGTTGGAAGCCATGATTGAAGCCTGGAATGGCTTATCCTCTTCTGTATGTATGGTTCTGTAAATTGGATTTTTCTTCTGATTTGAATCAAACGGTTTCGGGTGCAATTGGACCGAACCAAATCGGGTGTTATCAACTAAACGGTTTGACACATAAGGGTCCGGGACTCCGTTCATAGAACCAAACCGTAATTCCAAACCGAAATAGATAAAATAAATAATTAGAAAAAAAATTTCGGTTTAGTCTCGAATGTTTTGGGTTATATCCGGTTCAGTCCAAATGAATTTAATAGGCCGGTTTAGTCCCAAGCGTTTTAGTTTTTTTTTTTTTTTTTCCAATTCGTTTTTTCGTCAATTAAAACGTTAATTAAGACGCAAAAAGTCCAAAGTTTATCTCCTACAATTCCCAAATCCGTCCGCCCTTATTATTCTCCCCAAACCGTCTTCTTCCTTCTTGTCAAAATTCCTCATCGGTTACTGCCGCCGACGTCCGCTGCAGTACCATCGCTTTTCGGACGATCCTCATTTAAGGTTTCTTCTTTCTTTTTTTTTTTTTCCAAACTCTTCTCTCCTTGCATTATCTTTCCAAATATTTGTTTTTTTAAAAAAAAAAAAAAATCTCTTTCACTCATATATATAGACACAAGAATTATAGTATACTAGTAATTCACGCACGCAAAAATTCACGTGTATAAAAAGTTTATGTTACATCTAAAAATAATAAACATTTTTTATATTTTTAAATTGAAATAAATAAAGTTGAAATATGATAGTTATAAATATTAAGAGCGTTTTTGTTCATCCATTAATTTGACCAATGTAGTTATTCTAAGGAGTTCATATTTTATTATATTATATAGACTTGTTCCCCTCGCCCTGAGCTGTTTGGCCCACCCATGCTGTAATAGTTGGGCCATACCTGCCAAAACCCGTTCCCCCATGTTTTGTTATTCTCATTGGTTAAAGTTGTATCACCTCGATCGATCTCTTCCTGCCTTCTATCTACAAATATTTCAACAGTCCACCGTGACCGAAACACATGATACATCAAAAGGAAAGCAAATATTTTCCAACTTGCATAACATGTTCTTCAATTTCCCCTTAAATTATTTTTAAAAAATAACCTTGGAAACCATAACACAAACTCCAGAACATCAAAATAAACTTGACCTAAAGCTTACAAACTTTGCGGTGAGTTTGAATGAGATCTTTATGGTGAGAGTGACGCTTATCCCCGATACCATGCTCTGGTACCAAGTTGTAACGTACTCATTTTTAAAGGAATACATAAAATAAAATGATGAATATTTTTTTTTAAAAAAAAAGTGGGGAAGGGAGAAGCCTAAATAAAATATCAAATCCTTAAAAGAAATTGTTTACAGCAGTAAATTCAGCGATCAAACAAGCAATGAAAAGTTTAGCAAAAATCAAAGGATTTCTTTCTATACCCCATAACTTAAAAATTTCAAACTTCAAAATAACAAGCTAGTAAGAAAAATAAAAATGGATTTCTTGTGCAGAACTAGATGGTCATGGATAAGCGCTTGTTCAAGATCGCTACTTTCGCCAGGCTGCACCGTATCAATCATCCTCACCTGCATTAAAGAAGTTAGTAAATCTAAAGGTCCGACAAATAATATCGCAAGTAGCAAGGTACTTAAATAATAACTCAAAATCTTTCGAAACTGAACACATTTAAAATTCTCAACTTCATGTCATGCAAGAAAATATCATACACATGCACACAAAAGTTATTTTTTTTTCCTCTTTGACATTACCCCATCACAATACCTCAAAATTTTTCACAGTCATCTCAAATAAAAATATACTCACACCTCAAAACTTTTTCTCTATTTTAACATGTGGTTCGAAAACTTCTACCTCAATTTTTTTAAGGATGCTTGATCAAGTTAATACAAGAAAATCCAGAAAAACACACACATAGAAATCTGCACGCACACATAAAAAATATCTGCACGCACATACGCAAAAATCTGCACACATAAAAAAAAAAAGCTGCACATGCATAAAAACACACACTACACACATAAAAAACATACACACATTGCACACACAAAAACACACTGTTCATGCGCGCGCACACACCAAACACAAACTGCTCATGCACACACACACACACACACACACACCAAACACACATTGCACACACCAAACACACATACACACACACATATAGTACACGCACACACACAGTACACACATCGAATTTTCATAATCATGTACATAATTCATCAAATAGTGTATAGATCATTAAAAACTTGTAAAAATCCTTTAAAAACTACTATGATTTCAACGATATATCAAAGAAACGGATTTTAATTGCCTTAAATCAGAGTGGAGATGATTTGGAGATGATATGCGATCGGAGCATAGCCGAAACACGTTCGAAGTCTCTCAAGAAGGCGAGTGGATCAAAATCTCTACCTTAGCCGCCCTTCTCCTCTCACGTTTTCTAAACCTTCTTTTTTTTTCTTTTGACTTATGCAACCCAGTCCAATAGTATTTTTAAACACTCTAAAACTTACTAACCAAAGAAGCCCAGTTCACTCTCTAAACTACACATTTATTTTTGAAATAAAATAAGTAACTAAATAATTAAAATAAATTTTTTTAAACTTCTAACCGTACTCGGGTATCTCTTCTCCAGAATGCATCTTGGAAATCATCACCTAAAACTCAAGCCTCAGAAATAAATATTAAATGTTAGAAAAATAAAAATAAATAAAGTCTAGCACACAAAAAAAAAAAAAAATCTAAACCCTTAAACTTTAAAAATCAATTGAATGTAATTCATGCGGTTTGGTCGGTCACTTAAATTCCTTGGTGTTACAGGTCCAATTGGTATTCTCTCATGTAGAAGAAAACCAGTTGGCTTCTGAACCAACTATTCTTTACTCTCATCCTAACTTCCCAAATGAAAACTTCATCTCCAATGAGAGCATATATTCCCATCTGGATGACATCCGACAGTTGATCCAAAGCACAGACAACCAGACTATTGCAACTTCAGTTGCACCGACAAACTTCAGGAACATGGTTATGAGAGACTTGATACACCTTTGTGAAAACATGAAAACGTGTGTAAAGAAACTCTTTGATGCCAAGTTGAATACATCTGAAACTGTGACTGAGCTTTCAATCAATTTACAATAACTAAGAAATGGTTGGAAGTAGGGGTGTCAAAACTTAAATCAACCCAGCAACCCGACACGAGTCAAACCAAAAAATATCGGGTTAGAGTTGGGGGTTTTTGGGTTCGGGTCGAATCAGGTTGACCCGAAAGCTAACCCAAAAAAATTAATTGGGTTCGGGTTAACCCGAGTTGACCCGAGATGACCAAAATTTTTTTATTAGAATTATTTTTATGTAAATTAAGAAAGATTTGCTACATTTTTATACATGATATGTTTGAAAAAAATTATTGTATATTGATATAATAGATTTTCGTCATTTAATATATTTTTTTGTATAATTTCTATTATTTAAAATATGTTTTTATTTTTTGTAGTAAGTATACTTTAACTTTTTTACAACTAGACTTTCAAATTTAAATTATACATAAGCTTAGATTTTGTTATCATGTAATTAAATTAAATATTTTTATTATTATTGTGTTTTTGAATTTTTATTTAATATTTTGTTAAAAAAATAAAAAAATAAAATCGGGATGGTTCGGGTAAATCGGTTTAGTCGGGTTAGCCGGATGTGGGTTCAAGTTGGCCATTTTTGGGTCGGGTTCGGGTTGAGAAATTTTTAGAAAATATTTTCATGAACCCGAGAACCCACCCGAATTGACACCCCTAGTTGGAAGCGCTTGAATTAGCAGTTTGGAAACCAATCTGGAGACCCAAATTCATGAGATTATTTAACATTTGCAAAATGGTGATGTCAAAAATGGGGAAGATGAGCTAAGAATAAGATATGAAGAAGAAAAAAGGAGAAAGAAGAAGCTATAAGAAAAGATTTATATAAGAGAATAGGAAAGATTTAAATAGGGTAGCAGTTTTGGAAGAGGAGCTTCATGGTTTAGAAGATATGATTTTCCTCTTATTATTCCAATATGTGTAATGGATTTTATTGTTCTATTCTTATCATTTTAAATTTGAAATTCATTCTCTCAATGAAATTAAAATTCCTTTATATCTTTAATTTTGATATTTTTATGTCCAAAGGGTTTTTATGTTTTATTATCATCAAAAAGGAGGAAATTTTTAGATCTTTTAGTTTTGGTGATAAAAAAATATATATCATTGTTATAGGTCAAACTGTCATTATTTGTACCACAAGTAACCAGTTCGAGACTGACAACTGCTCAACGGTTCAAAAGATTGGAACACTTCTACTAGTTCAGAACCATTAAAGTTAGATCAAGTCAGCTCAACTAGTTCAGACAGTCCAAGATCAGTTTCAGATGTATTCAAGAATGTTTGAACTACCTAAGAAGTTTAAACTGCTAATATAAGTTCAAACTGCTCGAAAGCTTAAAACGCTAACACAATTTTTTTTACTAACTCTAACATTTCAAACTGCTAATTGTTGAAGATATTTCCGTTGAACCAATACATCAAATTTAAAATTTGTGCAAGAAAAGTCACCCTTCACATATGTTAAGTGCATAAAAAATTGATGGTAATAAATGAACAAGATTTAGACATTCAAAAATCAAATATTTGTCAAAAGTAGCACATGCGAGAAGTTCACTTTAACGGTTGCAATAACCGCTCTCCTAAATTTTAGGAAAGAGTCTCGTCTCACATTTATTAAAGAGGTACAAGAGTTAACATGAAATGAGACATCTTTGCTCCTCGCATTTAATGAATAGTGCAGTCAAACGTTGAAATTCCTGTCTATAATAGAGAATGCAAAGTGATTTAGAAGATACAAGAAACAAAAGCTATCGACGCTAAAAAATCACAAGCTTGCATTTTCTCTGAGCACTCTAAAGTTTATCATCCACTTTGATCAAATTGCTGATACACAACTGCCTATCAGATCATCAAGGATCATCAAGGGCCTTGAGTCAGCCATTCAACCGTTTATCTTAAACCATTGAAGGAGTTTCTCACTTTTTTAAATCTATGAATTCATTCATTATCAAATATATGTATTTGTATTGGTGTTAAGGCATATTGTTTTGAACTTGTTGTTGACTAGGAGTTCCTGTAGTGACCTATCTCGGAATCACCTACTAATCATACTTAGTCATGCAATAAAAATTAAAATGTAATAATCATAAACTATGGAAATAAAATGGTACAACCAAAAAATCGGCGAAATACAACCAGCCCTAAAAAAAGCAACAGTGAAATATTGTTTATACAACTCCATCGAAAAAAGTACGGAAACTAGAGTCCCCAATTCTCAACCTGAAACGAAAACAACGTCAACACCCGTGACATCTAAAACTCAATGACTGCTACCAACTGGTCCATCCAACTTAAACCCTGCTCCGTGGAATGGGGTGTCTGTAGTAGTCAGACTCCTAATTAAGTTAATCTACTGCCTAAACATGGTTAAGGGTTTCTCAATTGGATTTAAGGAGTTAGAAATCAAATTCAGGACGACCAAAAGTGGTTCTGAGAGTTTAAATTATTGGGACAGCTCGGAAACACCAAACTAATTCAGAAGCCAGTATAGTTAATCGGAAGTACCAAGTAGTTCAGTTTTACCAAACTGCAGATCAGAAGCTCCGATCTTATGTCAATCAGACATGGTAGATTGAGAGAGTTTAGTAGATCCGAACTATGTAGACAGGAGTGTGTTGTCCAATCAGAGACATGCATTTAAAAGAGGGAGTTCGGAAGGACGATCGAAAGTTCCGAAGTGCGTTTGGAAGCTCCGAATGAGGGATCGTACATTCCAATTGAGGTCTATATATAAAGGCTGAGAGCCTCACTTTCTTCACATTTCTCAAGCTTTTCTCTTGTTCCCAACTAGTCTTAAGGGTTTTTGGGTGTCGTATTCGAGGGCTAGACGGTGACAAAGAGCTACCGGATCATAGCGGTGTTTTGCCTTGAGTTTAGGGCAATCGTCATCAAAGGGCTGACTACGGACGCATGTATATCGCTAGAATCTGATTAGCTTCAGTGAGTAGCTATTATTCTAGTTAAGGCTTTTAGTAGACGTTTAATGATACTGTGATTGTCTGCTTATAGGCTTGAACTAGAGAGCCAGTATCGCTAGGCTACTTATTTTGAGGTGCGGACGTACTATCCAAGATACCCTGATTGAGTATGCATGTTCTATGTTTGCATGGTTTATATGACATAATTTATGTGCATTTATTATGTCACGATTATTATGCTGCATGCATTATCACGTTGAGCCTATACCTTGATATTATGAGTAGAGAGGTTGCTCAGTCCCGAGGTTTTGTGGATGAATTCCATGGATTTGGGTCTGGATATTCTACTTATTTTTATGGTATGGGAGTATCTCCTGATACGATGGTCCAGTGTGCTACATACCATGTCGCCATTTTTTGAGCAAGATTTTTTACCGAGATAGGTTTTTGGTACGCATGTGTTTTTTTGGATGAGATTCCAGGGTTTCCTCCAGTTCGAGAAGTCAAGTTCGGGATCAATCTTGAGCCCTGGATGACACCGATATCTCGTGCACCTTATCGTCTAGCACCAGCAGAGATGAGGGAGTTTCAGCCACAATTGCAGGATTTGTTGGATAAGAGATATATCTGACCGAGCGTTTTACCTTGGGAAGCGTTAGTGCTTTTCGTCAAGAAGAAGGATGGTTCCATGCGTCTCTGTATTGACTACAGACAGTTGAACCAAGCGATAGTTAAGAATATGTATCCTTTGTCGTGAATTGATTTGTTCGACAAAATTCAGGGTACCTGATTTTCTGAGGTCAGAGTATCATCAATTGCGTGTTCAAGATGTAGATGTTTTTACGTCAGAGTTTTGTACCAGGTATGGTCACTACGAGTTTTAGTGATGTCTTTTGGACTAACGAACACAACTGCAGTGTTCATGAATTTGATGAACAAAGTTTTATGCAATTATCTGGACAAGTTTGATGTGGTTTTTATTGACGATATATTGGTCTACTCACGTATATTGACGAGCCTGCGCAACACTTGAGGCTCATACTGTTGATTCTTCGTGAGAAGCAGTTATACGCCAAGTTTAGTAAGTTCGAGTTTTGGATTTACCAAGTGGTATTGCTTGGACATGTCATTTATTGGGAGGGCGTAACAGTGGACCCGAGTAAGACTGAAACTATATTGAATTCGTCACGTTTTATGACAACATCAGAGATTCGTAGATTTTTTGGTTTAGCAGGTTATTACCGACGATTTTTCGATAATTTCTCATAAATTTCTAGACCTCTGATGCAGTTGACGAGGAAAGATGTTCTTTTTTTCTGGTCAAGATATTGTGAGCAGAGATTCGATGAGTTGAGGAGTCAAACAACTATCATGTCTGTTATTGTCTTACCATCTAGACCCGGAAGATATGTGGTTTATACCGATGCATCTCTTCAAGGATTGGGCTGTGTGCTGACATAGAGTGGGCATATGATTACCTATGATTCCAGACAGTTAAAAACTCACGAAGAAAACTACTCAGTGCACGATCTAGAGCTTGCAGCGATCGTGCTTGTACTAAAAATTTGGCGCCATTATCTATATGGCGAGCGGTTCGAGATCTTTTCGAACCACAAGAGTTTGAAGTATTTGTTTACTCGGGCAGAGTTGAACATAAGGAACCATTGTTGAATGGACCTTCTTAAATACAATGATTGTGAGATTAAGTACCATCGAGGTTCTGCAAATCCGTGCCTGTTCTTGTTTTACCATTTAGACCCGAAGGATATGTGGTTTACACCGATGCATATCTCCGAGGATTGGGCTGTGTGTTGACACAGAGTGGGCATATTATTGCATCTCTCTGAGTGTTTTTAGTGCTAGCTGAGCCACCACTGTTTGCCCGCATCCGAAAAGTGCAATTTTCTGATCCGAATACGCAAAAGTTAGAGAGACTTTCTTAGGGAGACAACGCATCCAATTTTCATTTTCAGATAGATGGATTAATTTTTTGTGTTTTTCTGGTAGAGTGGTGGTACCTAGTGATTCGACCTTGCGATATGATATTTTGTCTCAGGCTCATTACAGTAGATTTACTGTGCACCCAGGCAGTGCCAAGTTGTATAATGATCTACATACAATATTCTGGTGAAAAGGTATGAAGCGTAGCGTTTACCAGTTTGTCTCTTGATTTCTTTTTTGTTAGTAGATCAAGGCTGAGCATCGTTGACCGGTGGTCTGATGCAGATCTTGGGGATTCCAGAATGGAAGTGGGAACATGTGACGATGAATTTTGTCACCCACTTGTCAATGTCCTCAAGAAAGTGTGATGCTATTTGGGTTGTGGTGGACAAGCTATCCAAATCTGCTCATTTTCTTCTGTATAACCGCGAGTTCACTTTTGATTTCATGCAATGTTATACACCCAGGATATTGTGCGATTGCATGAAGTTACTTTGAGCATAGTCAACAATAGAGATCCGAGGTTCACTTTACGGTTTTGGGGTAGCTTTCAGCAAGCTTTGGGTACTACTTTGAGTTTGAGTACTGCATATCACCCAGAGACTGATGGTCAATCCAAGAGGACTATTTAGAAATTAGAAGATATGCTGAGGTTTTAAGTGATGGATTTTGGGTTATCCTAGCAGGAACACTTGCCGATGATAGAGTTTTAATTCCTACAACAATAGCTATCTTTGTAGTATTGACATGACACCATTCGAGGCTCTTTATAGTCGCCGTTGTCGGGCACCCTTATCTTGGGACGAGATAGGGAAATGACAGGTTGAAGGACCGAAATTGATCCAACAGATCGTGTACAAAGTTGAGTTGATCGAGAAAAAAATCAAGATCGCACAAGACAGATAGACCAGTTATGCCAACACTAAGCGCAGACCATTGCATTTCGAGGTGGGAGAACATGTTTTCCTGCAAGTATCACCTTTTCGGAAGGTGATGATATTCGGTCTAAATGGCAGGTTAGCTCCTAGATTCATTGGTCTGTTCGAGATACCAGAGAAGGTCGGAGATGTAGCATACCATTTGACGTTACTACCGTATCTCTCTATCATTCACAATGTGTTCCACGTATTGTTACTGCGTCAGTATATTGCATATGAGTCGCACATTCTGCATCCGACAGAGGTTCAGCTAGAGCATGATTTTTCATACGTGGAGAGACCGCTTAGGATTCTCGACAAGAATGACAAGGTACTTCGGAATAAACGCATTCCTGTAGTTATGGTTCAATGGTAGCGCCGAGGCATCGAGGAAGCGACTTGAGAGTTAGAGAGTCGTATGCGTTCTGAGTATCCGGAGTTGTTTTGATTATATTTTGTTTTCTTGAGCAGTAACTGTATTTGAAACTACAATATTTTAATAAGGTTGTTCCAGTGATGTTTGATTCTGATTATCCTAGTTTGGATTTCGAGGATGAAATCTCTTAAGCTGGGGAGAATATAGTAGTCCAAATCCTAATTAAGTTAATCTACTGTCTAAACATGTTTAAGGGGTTCTCTATTGGGTTTAAGGAGTTGAAAATTAGATTCAGGATGACCAAAAGTGGTTTCGAGGTTTTCAAGTGTTGGAACAATTCGGAAGCTCCGAAGAGTAGATCGGAAGCCAATGTAGTTAATCGGAAGTACTGAGCAGTTCGGAAGCACCAAACTACAGATCGGAAGCTCCGATCTAGTTTCAATCAGACAGGCTGACAGGGTATGAGTTTTGATTTTGTGATTGGACTTGAGAGAGTTTGAAAGCTCCGAACTAGAGTTCGATAGATCCAAACTGTGTCGACAGTAGTGTTTTTTGTCCAATCAGAAATACGCTTTAAGTAGAGGGAGTTTGAAAGGACGATTGGAAGTTCCGAAGTGCTTTCGGAAGCTCTGAACGAGGGAATTAGACGTTCGGAACAAGGTCTATATATAGGGGCCGAGAGCCTCAATTTCTTCACACATTTCTCGAGCTTATCTCTCGTTCTCAGCTAGTCTTAAGGGTTTTCGGGTATCGTATTCGAGGACTAGGTGGTGAAAAAGTGCTACCGAGATCGTAGAGTTGTTGTTCCTTGAGTTTAGAGCAATCGTCATCAAAGGGCTGCCTACGGACGCATGTATATCGCTAGAATCTGATTAGCTTCAGTGAGTAGCTATTATTCTTGTTAAGGCTTCTAGTACACGTTTAGTGATACAGTGATTGTCTACTTATAGGCTTGGACTAGAGAGAGAGTATCATCAGGTTGCTTATTTTGAGGTACGGACGTACTATCCGAGATATCCTGTTTGAGTATGCATGTTCTATGTTTGCATGGTTTATATGACATGATTTATGTGAATTTATTATGTCACGATTATTTTGCTACATGCATTATTACGTTGAGCCTATACCTTGATATTATCAGTATAGGTGTTGCTCATCCCCAATGTTTTGTGGATGGATTCCATTTATTTGAGTCCGAATATTTCACTTATTTCTTATGGTATGGGAGTACCTCCTGATGCGATGGCCCAGTGTGCTACATAATATGGCGCCATTTGTTGATCAAGAGTTTCAACCATGATAGGTTTCCGGTACACGTTTATTTTCATTTAGCATTCATAAAATATGTATACTCATACTTTCATACAGAGAATTGTTAGCTCATGTCCTTGGTTTTGGTTATGGACACCCCATTCTACATGGCATGACTTAGGTTGGACGGACCCAGAGGTAGCGTTCGTTGAGCTACAACATGATGGATTGTACTGTTCCAGGTTTTCATTTGTGGAATTTAGTATTACTTTTGATTGGTTTTATAACATTTTTCAATATTATCTTTGGGTCCGGTTGTATTTTTGCCTGTAGTTTTAGTTGAATTATTTACGTTTTCGTGAGTATATACATGATATGAATGCTAATGCACATGAATGGGTACTGGAAACCTATCACGGTAAAACACCTGCACAATCAAGGGCGCCCTAGTATGTAGCACATTGGACCATTGCACCAGGAGGTGGCTCACACACCAGAAAGAAACTGTGGATATCGATGCCCTGATCCCGTATTCCCAGGGGTCCAACCATCCACTCAAGAACTCGAGGCTGAGTGACCTCACTACGGGTTATATCGAGGTACATGCTCAACATAATAATGCATACATCATAATAATCTTGACATAATATATGCACATAAACCATGCTATATAAACATGCAAACATAGAACATGCATATTCAATCAAGATATCTCAGATAGTATGTACGTACCTCTACTTAAGCAACTCAAGCAACCTAGCAACTCGGGTACTCATGTCCAAGCCTACAAGCAATTAATCACCATATCAGTCTCTGCATACTAAAAGCTTGAATTAGACTAATAGCTACTCACTAAAGCTAATTTGAGTCTAGCATTATACCTGTATCCGTAGTCAACCCTTTGATGACGATGACTTCAAACTCTAGGAACAACTCCGCTACGATCCCGACAACACCTCGCTATTGAATGACCTCCGAAACGACGCTTAGAAACCCTCAAGGACACACAAGGAAAGAGATAAAAAAAAGATAAATGAGCAAAAAAAAAGTGAAAGCCTCAGCCCCTATAGATAGGCAACGATCGAAACTTCCGATCCCTGGTTCGAAGCTTACGAATGCACTTCGAAACTTTTGATCTCCCCAATCGGAGCTTTCGATTTTTAGCCACCGAACACGTGTCCTGTGATTGGAAAATTTCAGCTGCCGACAGAGTTCAGACATTCCGAACTGAGGGTTCGGAGCTTTCAAACTCACCCCTATCAAATCACCAATCAGAAGTCCATACTTGGCTGTCAGTGTAGGGTTCGGATCCACTAATATGCAGTTTGGAACTTTCGAACTGCTCGGTGCCTCCGATCTTGTATATTGTCATCCGATCATGTTCGGAGCTTCCGAACTGCTCTTCAGAGCTTCCGAACTTTCCCAACACTTGGGTCCCTCTGGACCATTCTGATCGTCCTGAATCCGTTTTTTTAAAACTCTAATTACCCAAACAAGAATCTCATAACCATGTTTTGACCAATTAAACATGATTAGGTAGTTGATTAGTTTAATTAGGAAATTGGGCTACGACAGTTCCAGTCTAGACAAGGGATAAGTCATACAATTGGATTGGGTTGTATTGCCAAAGTTTTCTAGTGAATTTTTTTCTAAGTAGAAGAAGGGGAGACAAGACGTAGAAGAATTTTACCTTCTAACTTTCATATATCTTATGACATTTACTTCCCTGCTTATATTATCTTGTTAAATGTGCTTACTTAAGTACAAAAGAGTCATAAAACTCTTGGACCGTTTATTCGCACTACCTTGTGGTCCAAACCGTTTTTAAGGTTGAGACAACTAGTCTTGGTTAGCTAACTTGACGGAGTGGGAAAACTCTTCAAAAACCTGTCATACGACAGGGCGGGTTGGACCGCCATCCCGACGGGGTAGAAATCCTCGACCCAACTCAAGGTCGGTTGCGGGTTAGGCATACCACAAAAAAATAAAAATAAATATAAAACATCATTATAATTACTTAAAATCTTCATTTCATTAAAAATATCAATAAAACTTCTAATTTTTTATTTCACATTTTTGTACATTTTATACAAAACAATATTTTTATAATCGAACCATCAAACCATTAAAAAACAGTTCAATCGGTTGGATCGATTCAACCGGACAGTCGGACTGAAATATTGTTATATTGTATAAAATAATAATATAATATAATAATTGATATATTTTAATTTTAAAAACCTTAAAATATTTCTATATATAATAATATATATACTTGACAAAGGTAAAGTTTAAAATAAAAAAAAACAACATATATTTGATCAATATATATATGAATATGATTATTATATATTTTATAAACACAAAATAAATCAAAATAAGTTCAAATATTACTAAAATACTATTTTTAAAAACTTAAAACCAAATAATAATGTATATGTAACCAAAATAAAATTTTTAAATATGAGAAATATGTTGTTTCATGGAAAATAAGAAATAATTACATTTTTTTTTAAAAAAAATTAGGTGAACCGGTTAAGGTCAGTCCAACCAATTTTTGATCGGGTTTGACTGGTTCTAAGCGATTTAACCAGAAAAATGATTTTTGATCTTATTTCGGACCGGATCCATAATCGGTTCGTGGTCGAACTAGTTGAACCGACCGATCCGGTCTGGTTTGAAAAACATTGATACAGAACCGTTAATACAAAAAAAATTCACAAATTGCAATATATATATATATATATATATATATATATACCACAATAAATCCATATAGTGTATAAATTTTTTTCTTTTAAAAATAAGGTTTCCTTCCAAACCTGCGAAACCAACCTAGGCCTGTTTGGGCTCACGACCAGTGCGGGTTGGTGCATTTAGGCTCGTCTTTGAATGAGTTGACAAAATTTTATTCAACACACTTAAATTACGTGTCTAGCTAAATTAATCCGACGTGCTCAATCCAAATTAGTAGCTCTAAATTGCATTATTATTATTTTTTTTTCACAAATGCATGCATCCATTTTACTTGTAAGAGTCTCATTGGCGCTAAAAATATGTTTTAAAATATAGTATCTATGGTAAAAATATGATACAATACTAGTCACGAGACACATGCATTACATGTATAATGTAATATTTAAATATAATCATATGCTATTTTATATTAATAAATTAGTAAGATATAAGATTTACTATCATAAATTTACGTAAATTATAAGCTGAAAAAAGAAAATTAAAAACGTAGAGAAGGAAGGAGGATGAGGGATAAATAAACTTGGGGAGAAAATGCGCAACAGAGGAGGTTGGGTTTGGTCGAATCATTTTTTGCCTTTCGGATTTTTTATTTTTTTTGAAGGAGTCCTTCTGATCTTGGATCAAAGAAAAAAATATGACAATTTTGTCCGTTCATATTTTTGACTAAATTTAGTTTCTCTAATAACTTTGTGAATTTATAATATACTAGTATTCCGCTGCACGCGTTGCGTGCTCGTACATTTCGTTTTTTAACGAAGACATTAAATAATAAATTTTAAAATTAAAAAATAATAAAAATTTAACGTTTTCCTAAACAAATATTCACAAAAAATATATATCAAAGTAAGTGTCATTTTTGTAAATAAAAAAATATCAAAGAGCACAAAGTGAGCATCTAATGGCTAGAAAAGAGAAAATCGTATAAAATGACTATTTTGCCCAATAATTTTGGTTTTATTGAAAATTAAGTTAGTAGATAATGGTAATTTCAAATCAAGATTCTACAATTAATTGAAAGTTTGTTAATTATAGGGTATGTACTTTAATAATATAGTAAGATATAAGTAAAGATACGTGGGTTTTTTTTTTTTTATAAAAACTGCAATTAAACATATTTATTCTATCAATTAACAGGTATGAAAAATAAAAAAAAAATCAACTTGTAATTTATAATTAGCATTTTTTATATGGTGGCGGCGTTCAACAATCAGCATCAACTAAATGTAAAACACAGCACCCCTCTATTGTTTGCTCCGAAGCTAAAACTTGCAAAAACCCTTTTCTTGGATCACCAATTGCTGCTGATTCAATTCATTACTATGGTAGTATTGGTTTGATTCGTTGAAGAAGATTGAACGAAATGGATAAGCTCTTGGAATTTGGGAGAAAAGCGATGTTCTATGTTAGGGTTCTTTCGGGCTACGAAGAACGAAGGATCCGATCTTATAGATTGCAGCTGCAGCAACGCCTTCAGAAGGTTTCTTTTTATTTTTCCCTTTTTGGTTTCTGTTCCGTGCATCTGCGATATTTTGCTTTTAATTTAAAATTTAGATTGGACATGCTGGGAAATTGCTGAAATTTTGTTTTCCTGTTTTCGATGAAATGGGATTTTTGTTCTTTAGAGATAAAAATAAATTATGTTGAAATGTGATGAATTAATATAGTAGGTGAATATTTCTTGACAGCGGAAATGAAGGGATGTGATTTTTCATATGAGTATTTCATTTAGTTTACCTCATGGTTTATGAGCATTTCAGTAATCAAGATATTTGATTGATCTTCACTAGAGTTCAATCGGACAAAATCATAGCGCGTATAGTCCTACCTACCTCTGGCAGTCCGGCTGTTTTGTTCCTAAAGTGAATCTAAACATGAGAGTTCTTCAAAACTGTAGCCGTAATCCTCAATGCCTCACTACATGGTATTACATTACTACATTAGTCCTTTAATTAGTTTTTTTTTAAATAATTGGTTAAATTTGGGAGTTGCATAATGTGCAAATTGTCATATTGATATAGCACTTTCTATTACTCTGTAGTGTTACACTGTCTCAAGTATTGCGGCCAGTATCTTGTTGTCTATGACTCCATATGAGGAGTCGTGTCGCCGTTACTTTCAAACTAACTGCTTACAGTTAGTTCCCAAAGTTAAAATGTACACGTGAGAGAACTACTTCAACCATGTTGACAATACGACATCGTAGCAGCTAGTTGGCAATACTTGATGAAAATCTGAATTTTATATTTCCAGATTAATGTTATGATAATGTACACTCCTAAACTTCTTGTCATTTTCTGTTCTTACTTCAACTTTCTTCTTCCTAAAAAGGCGGAAGAAAAGAAAGCCGCTATCCAAAAGGTACCTGAACAAATTATTTTATCAGAGGTGCGGCAGATGGTACGAGATATGCAATCAATGAATAAGAAGTTAGAGGAAACAGTAAGTTTGTCATTTATACTTCTTCTATTGCATGTTATGTAATAGTTGGCAATGTTCCGTCATCTATCTCTGTGTGCTTATTGGACTGAACACACCCACTTGACAAACTGGTGTTCAGTTCGTTTATATATATTTTAAGAAAGAGTCTACCTAATGCACGCATAGTGTACTGTTGCCGGTTGGTGGTACCCTTGTATCTGTTTATTGGAATCTAAAGGAACATACTTTATTGGAATTTGTTTCCAAAAGCACCGACTGATGTTAATAAAATATGGATTTCCTTATTTTACTGTATGCAATTAATGCGACTAAATAGATTTGAACCATGGTGATAGTTATTAGCGCTCGTTTGAGGTGGAGCAGGCCTTCTGTGTAGTCTGTTCGCATTTTACTGTATGCAATTATTTTATTTTATAAATATTTATTTATGAAATAAATTTTTAATTAATTATAAAGTTTTTTTTTTTGTGAGCCGGCCCGCCTAACCCGCAACCCACCTCGGGTTGGGTTGGAGATTTCCGACTTGAGGGTTGGGGATTTCCGGCCCGTCGGGATGGTGGGTCATCCCGCCTGCCTATGGGTTGACTCATCTGAGAGCTCTACAAGCACATTGCACCTCTGTATTCCTAAACTACAAGGACCACTATGCATAGATTTGTGTCCAGAGAAATCATGATAACTTCCACAAATGAATAATTATAATTGATTGGTACGATAGTTGTATCTTGATTAGTTATTCTCAGAATGGGCTGAGATGCAGTCGGTGATGCATAAAATTTGAATGTTTCTATCTATATGGGGTGATTACTAAATAAGGTGGAACCTATTCCAAGTTTTTCCATTACATGTGTCAATGCTTGCAGATAAATTATGATACAAAGTACAAAATGGACAAGGATTGAACAAAAAACAAACAATATAAATACGTACAGAAAGATGTGAATGTATCTGATGCACCACATGAGGGTTCATAGCAAGGCCTGCATTTCACGAAAGGTTTTTATTTTATAACTAATCAGCTATAACTATAAGCCACGTACTAGGCTGAATCATCTAGAAACTTGATCGATAAGAGGGCTGGAAAAGAAATAATTTCAGACTGGCACCGTAAACCCACTCAATCTGTTTGGCTAACAAGGAAAAGTTTGATTCCAAATCTTTTTAGCAAACAATTAAGTCAATTTTCACAAATCGTGATTTTTTTAAATTTCTGATTTTTGGACAGATTTGAAATCCACAACTTCAAATTTATTTCTCAAATAAAATTATTCAGTACAACACAGCTTATATGTAGCCAGATAACTACAGAATAATGTTCCACTTTGACTCACCTTAAAACCTAAGTCGTCAACTTTACGTAACCCTTCAAAATTTTATCAGACATTGTAGGCGACAAAAGCACTACGGCAAAGAGAATCTTGGTATAGACCAAGATACATTTAAATTTCAATATATCAAGTGATATGGATTCACTTGCAAAAAGGGAAAGCATATCAAAGACGTGTATCTACCCACTCCAAAGCCATGGCCACAACCTATTCCTACCTCAATGTTCTTTGTACCCACTTTCCTCGACTAAATACAAAAAAAATAATAAAATCGACTATCGAGAGTTGGAGCTTTCACAAAAAGCAACAAAAATCAAAACGAAAGATATCAAGAGAGACATACAAAAGTACTGAAATGTCTTTGCGCGCCAGGAAAAGCATATGCTGCACTCCTTGTGGCAACCATAACTTGGTTCGGAACTGGTACTGAACCTGAATACACGATCAACCATTTGATAGTTAACACGGCATCATTTTGGTCTTGAAAAGGATGAACTAATTGAAGCGATATCAGTGAGTAGCAATATTGCAGAAGATGTTTGGCAATGTTCAGAAATAGATAACTGACACATATTTGAGTCCATATTCTTTCAAAAAATGTCCTCGGTACGTAGCAATATCGCAGAAGTTGCTGGCCCAAATTTCTTATGATTTTGAAATTATATTTTCTGGTGATGGCTGTATGTTCTTGCAACAAATTTTATGAATTGATAGAGTTATCAAATCAAATTCCAGGTAAGCTTTTGGAACCCAAAAGTATAGAAATCTAAATGACGCCCATCAATCTAAGATTCTAAATGACGCCAATCTATTATAGAAATGCAAAGATTAATCCAATGCATATATCGGTTTCTAGGTGGATTTTTATAAGAGTACTTTGAAAGCAAGTTTAAAAACATATTTGCTCAAAGTTTGTGTGAACAAGACGACAAGTAAGTGATTATTATGAATAGGCTAATTAAAAAGCTTCCAAAGCAGAAATTGAGCAGCTTTATACACATGACCTGATAAACTCAAACATCAGTCAGGCCAATATCTCAATATAAGAAACCCATAAAATTCAATCATTCATCTGCCGTGGCTGCGAAGGTGTAACGTTTGGAAATAGCAAGTAACAAATAAAATCCTAGCGACCCGGAGAGAGATAATTTTTAAAATTACTAACCCGCTCCTTGGTGCTTACCGTCGCTCCTTCCCCCTCCTTCCCCGGCCGGCTCCGACCACCGGAGCTCGCCGGAGACTTTCTCTCTCCTAATCGATCGCTGGTATTTCAACCCTAGCCTCGCCGTCATCTTTTTCCCACACCTTCTCCTTCGTTTTTCGGCTTGGCATCTGTACCTTGGTTGCAGACGCAGTGCTCTCTCTACAATGTGGGCCTTGGGGGATTTGGGCCTTAGCGATATGGGCCTTGAAGACTTTTTTCTCTGCTGGGCTTATGTAATGAGCAATGGTGAAGTTCGGGCTTTGTGGATTGGGAGGATGAATATTTTTTAGATAAAAGATTGGTGGGCAATCGGCGGAATACAGTTCGTATCAATTAGGGATGTAAACGAGCTGAGCCGAGCCGAACAGTACTAGGCTCGGGCTCGGCTCGTTAAGTATATGTCATGGCTCAGGCTCGGGCTCGGCTCGGGTAGGGATGTAAACGAGCCGAGCCGAGCCGAACAGTATTAAGCTCGAGCTCACTTAACGAGTCAGAATACGAACCTGCTAAACGAGTTCGAAAACGAGCTCGAGCTCACTTAACGAGTCAGAATACGAACCTGCTAAACGAGCTAACGAGCCTGAAAACCAGCTCGTTTAACGAGCCAAACTCGAGCCAGACTCGTTTAATACGATAAATGAGCCGAGCCCGAGCCGACATATGTAGTAAACGAGCCGAGCCCGAGCCCGAACTTCACCATTGCTCATTACATAAGCCCAGCAGAGAAAAAAGTCTTCAAGGCCCATATCGCTAAGGCCCAAATCCCCCAAGGCCCACATTGTAGAGAGAGCACTGCGTCTGCAACCAAGGTACAGATGCCAAGCCGAAAAACGAAGGAGAAGGTGTGGGAAAAAGATGACGGCGAGGCTAGGGTTGAAATACCAGCGATCGATTAGGAGAGAGAAAGTCTCCGGCGAGCTCCGGTGGTCGGAGCCGGCCGGAGAAGGAGGGGGAAGGAGCGACGGTAAGCACCAAGGAGCGGGTTTAGTAATTTTAAAAATTATCTCTCTCCGGGTCGCTAGGATTTTATTTGTTACTTGCTATTTCCAAACGTTACACCTTCGCAGCCACGGCAGATGAATGATTGAATTTTATGGGTTTCTTATATTGAGATATTGGCCTGACTGATGTTTGAGTTTATCAGGTCATGTGTATAAAGCTGCTCAATTTCTGCTTTGGAAGCTTTTTAATTAGCCTATTCATAATAATCACTTACTTGTCGTCTTGTTCACACAAACTTTGAGCAAATATGTTTTTAAACTTTCTTTCAAAGTACTCTTATAAAAATCCACCTAGAAACCGATATATGCATTGGATTAATCTTTGCATTTCTATAATAGATTGGCGTCATTTAGAATCTTAGATTGATGGGCGTCATTTAGATTTCTATACTTTTGGGTTCCAAAAGCTTACCTGAAATTTGATTTGATAACTCTATCAATTCATAAAATTTGTTGCAAAACATACAGCCATCACCAGAAAATATAATTTCAAAATCATAAGAAATTTGGGCCAGCAACTTCTGCGATATTGCTACGTACCGAGGACATTTTTTGAAAGAATATGGACTCAAATATGTGTCAGTTATCTATTTCTGAACATTGCCAAACATCTTCTGCAATATTGCTACTCACTGATATCGCTTCAATTAGTTCATCCTTTTCAAGACCAAAATGATGCCGTGTTAACTATCAAATGGTTGATCGTGTATTCAGGTTCAGTACCAGTTCCGAACCAAGTTATGGTTGCCACAAGGAGTGCAGCATATGCTTTTCCTGGCGCGCAAAGACATTTCAGTACTTTTGTATGTCTCTCTTGATATCTTTCGTTTTGATTTTTGTTGCTTTTTGTGAAAGCTCCAACTCTCGATAGTCGATTTTATTATTTTTTTTGTATTTAGTCGAGGAAAGTGGGTACAAAGAACATTGAGGTAGGAATAGGTTGTGGCCATGGCTTTGGAGTGGGTAGATACACGTCTTTGATATGCTTTCCCTTTTTGCAAGTGAATCCATATCAATTGATATATTGAAATTTAAATGTGTCTTGGTCTATACCAAGATTCTCTTTGCCGTAGTGCTTTTGTCGCCTACAATGTCTGATAAAATTTTGAAGGGTTACGTAAAGTTGACGACTTAGGTTTTAAGGTGAGTCAAAGTGAAACATTATTCTGTAGTTATCTGGCTACATATAAGCTGTGTTGTACTGAATAATTTTATTTGAGAAATAAATTTGAAGTTGTGGATTTCAAATCTGTCCAAAAATCAGAAATTTAAAAAAATCACGATTTGTGAAAATTGACTTAATTGTTTGCTAAAAAGATTTGGAATCAAACTTTTCCTTGTTAGCCAAACAGATTGAGTGGGTTTACGGTGCCAGTCTGAAATTATTTCTTTTCCAGCCCTCTTATCGATCAAGTTTCTAGATGATTCAGCCTAGTACGTGGCTTATAGTTATAGCTGATTAGTTATAAAATAAAAACCTTTCGTGAAATGCAGGCCTTGCTATGAACCCTCATGTGGTACATCAGATACATTCACATCTTTCTGTACGTATTTATATTGTTTGTTTTTTGTTCAATCCTTGTCCATTTTGTACTTTGTATCATAATTTATCTGCAAGCATTGACACATGTAATGGAAAAACTTGGAATAGGTTCCACCTTATTTAGTAATCACCCCATATAGATAGAAACATTCAAATTTTATGCATCACCGACTGCATCTCAGCCCATTCTGAGAATAACTAATCAAGATACAACTATCGTACCAATCAATTATAATTATTCATTTGTGGAAGTTATCATGATTTCTCTGGACACAAATCTATGCATAGTGGTCCTTGTAGTTTAGGAATACAGAGGTGCAATGTGCTTGTAGAGCTCTCAGATGAGTCAACCCATAGGCAGGCGGGATGACCCACCATCCCGACGGGCCGGAAATCCCCAACCCTCAAGTCGGAAATCTCCAACCCAACCCGAGGTGGGTTGCGGGTTAGGCGGGCCGGCTCACAAAAAAAAAAACTTTATAATTAATTAAAAATTTATTTCATAAATAAATATTTATAAAATAAAATTTCTAGTTATTGATTTCACACATGTACATTTTATACAAAATGATAAATACAAAAAAATTCACAACTTTCAATTAAAAAAAAAACATATATCACCATAAATCCATAAAGTAATTTTTTTTAGTTTTCTTCCAAGCCCGCAGGCCAACCCAAGCCCGCCTTTAAATGGTTTGAAAAAATTTCATCCCAATCCTCTTAAATTATGCGGCAGAGCAGGCCGACCCGACGAGTCTAACCCAAATTGACGGTTCTATGTGCTTGTAGTACACATACTTGTGTCAATTTTTTATAACTTCGAAATTAAATAATTATAGAACGCTAAAGGGACCAATAGCTTTTTTTAGACATCTGCATATTATTAAATATTTTTGTTAAATCAACAACGAAAGGCCCTAAGTTTGTCATTTATGTGTCACTAGAGCGACATTTCAATTGACGGCTATGACCGGTGCATCAGTAATGTTTGTTCTTCCACACATTCTCCTGCTCAATACAAATATATTTTATTTTTACTTGAATATTATGTTTGATCTTTGTTTTCTTTATCATGTCTCGTAATATATATAAAAGCTAGGGCCATTATTTGCAATGCAGGTTGAAGATGAAAAGGGAAAAAGTGTTTATGAGAATGCCGATGATGTTCGGGCTTCTGAATCATTTTGCAGGAGAGAGAGAAATGATGTTGTTAGGAAAATTGAGGTGGACGTTGATGAATCAAGACACCCTTTAGTGAGAGAGGTGTCCAGGTTAATTGATCTTCGGATAGCTTGGACCCCCAAACTTGAAGCGGAGTTGAAGCACTTCCTTAGAAGTTTGAAGCCCAGTCAAGTTTGCGCTGTACTTAGGGCTCAATCTGATGAAAGAGTTGCTTTAAATTTCTTTTATTGGGCCGACAGGCAGTGGCGATACAGGCACGATCCCATGGTTTATCATGTGTTACTTCAGGTTCTCAGCAAGACTAAGTTGTGTCAGGGGGCTAAGCGAGTCCTTCGGTTAATGGTTCGGAGGAAGATTGAGCTTTGGCCTGAAGATTTTGGTTGTGTCATGGTGTCTTTCAGTAGAGCTGGACACTTGAGGAAAGCAATGCAAGTCTTGACTATTATGCAGAGAGCAGGGGTGGAACTGGATATTTCAATGTGTAATATTGCAGTTAATGTACTGGTGGAATGGAAAATGTTGGAGAAGGCATTTAGGTTTCTGGAGAGAATGCAAGTGGTTGGAATTACACCTAATGTCGTCACCTATAATTGTTTGATAAAGGGTTATTGTGAGGTGGGGCGGCTTGAAGATGCACAGAAGCTGATTTCAGAGATGCCCTTCAGAGGTTGTTCTCCTGATAGAGTTAGCTACTGTACTACCATGGGATATTTGTGCAAAGAGAAAAGGATAGATGAAATGAGAAGCCAACTAGATAAGATGTCCAAAGATAGTAAGTTGCTACCTGATCAAGTTACTTACAACACCCTAATACACATGCTTTGCAACCATGGCCATGCAGATGAGGCACTGAGATTTCTACATGAAGCCGAAGAAATAGGTTTCTGTATTGACAAAGTTGGGCACACTGCTGTAATAAATTGCTTGTGTCGACAAGGAAGGATGGATAGGGCTCAAGATATAGTTGAAGAAATGTTCTCAAAGGGGTACAGTCCTGATGTTGTAACATATACTGCTGTTTTGAATGGATTCTGCTGCCTAGGAGAGGTTGATAAAGCGAAAAAGTTACTGAAGGAGATGTACAAGCACGGTTGTCAGCCGAATTGTGTCTCATTTACAGCCTTGTTGAATGGGCTTTGTAAGACTGGGAATTCTTCAGAGGCAAGAGAGATGATGAGCATGAGTGAAGGATGGTGGACTCCAAATTTTGTGACTTACAGCGTTGTCATGCATGGATTTCGTCGGGAAGGAAAGCTGTCTGAGGCCTGTAATTTGGTCAGTGAAATGATCAGAAAAGGCCTTTTACCTTCCCCAGTTGAAATTAACCTCTTGATTCATTCTCTTTGTCATGGGGGCTTTCCGGATCGGGCGAAAAAGTTCATGGAGGAGTGCCTGAATAAAGGTTGTGCAGTCAACGTTGTAAATTATACTACTGTTATTCATGGCTTCTGTCAGAAGGATGACCTGGACACTGCTCTATCTGTCCTTGATGACATGTATTTGAATAACAAACACCCTGACGAAGTGACTTATACGACGGTCATTGATGCATTAGGCAGGAACGGTAGAATAGAGGAGGCAATAGAAATGAGCAAGAAAATGCTGCACAAAGGTTTACTTCCAACTCCTGTGACATATCGATTACTCATCCACCATTTCTGTCGGCATGGTAGGGTGGATGATTTGTTGATGTTACTAGAAAAGATGCTTCCAAGACAAAATTGTAGAACAACATATAACCAAGTTGTTGAAAAGCTTTGCCATTTTGGACACATTGATGAAGCTTATAAACTGTTGGGAAATATTCTGAGAACAGCTTCTAGAATTGATGCAAACTCTTGCCACGTTCTCATGAAAAGCTTTTTGAAGAACGGGAATCCTGTTGGGTCATATAGAGTGGCATGTAGAATGTTTAACCGGAATCTGATTCCTGATTTGAAGCTGTGTGAAAAAGTGGGTAAGAGACTAATTTTAGAGGAGAAATCAGAAGAGGCTGATAAGCTTATGCTGCGGTTTGTGGAACGTGGTCATCTCGCACCGCAGGTTAAACCCCACGTACTTGTTTAGGGTTCTACGTGGTCGAAATGTGGGGAGTGCTGCCTTGTTTATTCATGCTCCTCTTCTGGTAAAACCAACCTCAATCAGAGTAAACAAAAACAGATGTTGGGGAAACCAAAGACTAATTTCTTCTGTGGATTTGAAGGAAATAATTTCCTTGTCCACCGGTAAAGCCAAAAGATTGTGCCCCATATGCTGTGATGTGGCTGTTGGTATAATTACTGGCTGAACTGCTTCGCGTGAAGATATTCAGTTTATGCTCCTGCACAGAACTAGTCTCAAGGACTTTGGTTGTGGTAACTTTTTTCTCCTCAATCCAAATGTCCTTTAGCAAACTTCAGAGTTTTAATTGATGATCCATGGAGAAGAATAACAGTACAACACACACCTATTGCCGGCTACGGTGTAAATTATAATCCAGTTATGTGTTGTAGTTAATAGTTGCTACGGATTATTTTTAAACAGGATACCGATTTTGAACGGTAGTTGGTTCAAAATGATTAAAAGTTTATTTGAAGTTTGCTGGTGCATGAAGAAAATTTTGTAAATTAGCACGTGTGGAGATTTGTTATCAATCAACATGCACTGC
Organism: Henckelia pumila; assembly: GCF_033568475.1. NCBI lineage: Eukaryota > Viridiplantae > Streptophyta > Magnoliopsida > Lamiales > Gesneriaceae > Henckelia > Henckelia pumila. Next base: position 119,124,743 of record NC_133123.1, on the reverse strand, counting down.
TTTGTTTGTTGCTATTTTATTTTGTGTTTTGTGTACTTTGATTTTATTTCCATATCATTAAAGTCTTCTGTTTTGAATAGGGGTGCTAAATATTGATTTGACCTACTTAACTTCTGATGGCGGACCTTCTAATGCCCAGCATTTTGAAGCTCATAACCATTATATTAAGAATGAAATCCAATCATAATCCATTAGTTGTTAGTGGAGGTTCAAATATAGGAGTCAAGTCCACTATATTTTAAAAAGATCTTAATGAGCTAATTCCACAGTTGCTTGGAACATATTAATGAGCAGAGTTGAAGTGGATCAACTTGATGAGGACAAATATTAGAGAACTCATCTATGTGCCTGATTCACATGTAAGACGGTGAATCTTGTCTCTTCTGCCCGAAATGCTAAAAAATTGATGCAAATATAATTCGACTTAATATTAATCTCCGAAAAGGTAATTTTTTGAAAAACAGAAACATTTACAAGAAAATAGAACCGCGTTGGTAGAGTAAGGGAAGCATCCAAACGATCAACTTTCAGGCATTGGTAATATATTCAGTGCCAAAACAGAACATAACAAGAATTAGCTTATCAAACCAAAGTTCTAACATGTACTATTTGCACGTGAGATAATTACTAAAAAACACATTGATTTACGATAAGTATTCTCCTTGACGTGTTTCCCAGCATGTGTTTTGATCGGTTTTACTTTGCTTTCAAAATAACAATTCTTTTGCAGCAATTTCTCAACAACGGAAGGTATCTTGGGAGACGATGCCGCCAAAACATCCCACAAACATGAAAGACAGGTTTAGTAATTTGAACATTTATCTTTGAAATTAACAAAAAATTATCGTTATAGAACACTTGATGACTGAACTAATGGCTATCCCAAAGAACTGTAAAGGCCTTCTTCGATGCTGTATTGTTGTGGATGCTTAGCACCTTTGTTGCAGCTCGTTGGGGGGTAGGCACACCCTGCTTTTTGATATACTTTCTCCACTTTCAAAGTTTCGAGCCTTCAATTATATTTGTCAGAGGTATCCAAAACCAGCTACTGTTAAGCCATAAAATCTGAGCATGGAAACAGTGGTAGAAATTATTATGGTTTGCACAGGTTCAAAGCCAGTTCTGATCCAAGTTATGGTTGCCACAAGGGGTGCAACAGATGCTTTTTCTAATGTGCAAAGACATGCCAATAGTTCTGTTAGTCTCTCTTATATATCATGTTTGGATTGTTTGTTGCTTTGTCCGAAAGATCTAACTGTCCAATGTTCCTTTTGCTCATCTTTCCTATGTTCTGTTGAGAAAAGTGGGTGCAAAGAACATTGAAGTGGGAGTCAGTTGTGGAATAGGTTTTGGTCGTGGCTTTTGTGTTGGTGGATACACTTCTACGGTATACTTCCCTTTTTGCAAGTTAATTATCACTTGATATTTACTATTTGAACTTGTTGGGTCTATACTATACCGAGATTGTCTTTTTCGTATCACTTTTACCACCTACATGGCTAATACGACCTTGGAGAATAATTGAAAGTTGACTTGGTTTTAAAAATGAGTGAAAGTGGAACATAATTCTATAGTCATATAGCTTCTTTTAGGTTGTGTTGGATTGAATAATTTAATTTGAGAAATGAATTTGAAGGTATGGATATCAAGTCCCACCAGAATCAGGGAATTTGAAATAAACTAATGTCATAACAAAAATTAGCAAAATTGTTAGTTTAAAGATTTGGAATCAAGTGATTCAGTGTGAGTGTCAAAATGGATTAGACCCGTCGGGTTGGCCCGCCCCACCATACAAAATAGGTGGGTTGGGTTGGGTTGGGTTGGCATTTTTCCAACCCGCCTAAAAGGTGGGCTGACCCGCCCTGCCTAATGATGGGTTGCGGATGGGTTGCGGGTTGGCCTGCCAAAACCCGCCAAATTACATGTAGGCCCGCTGGGTTGGCCCACCCCACCACCTAAAATAGGTGAGCTGGGTTGTTTTCCCAGCCCGCCCCGCCTACTTGGTTGTGACGGGTTGTGGGTCGGCCCGTCCTGCTAAGCCGTTTTGACACCTCTAACTGTGAGCCAAAAATGGAATAGGTATATGATGTTAAAAATAGATAATTTGAAAACAAATATATTCCTCAACAACTGGAGTATCACTTCATTAACAGCCACAAGTTTTCATCCATTAGCAAGCTGATCCATCATCATCATCATCATCGTGACCATTTAATTTATAATCGAATCCAAGACCACTTCTTCATCCTTAAACATTGCAGTCGGCTGAACCACTCTGTATTTTGATCTATTTTAGCCCTCCATTTTCTCGATCTTTTTATGATTATATATCACTAGTCACTACACCCAATGTACAGCGGTGGTTTGAGATTCTTTCTTTTCCAATCCTCTAATCCAGCAGACTGCTAGATAATTGACCATAGCAAGACTTATAGCTGATTTGTTCTATAACAAAAACCTTTCATGCCATTCAGGTCTTGCTGTGAAGCCTCGTGTGGTACATCGGGTACAACCCCATTTTTCTGTACGTGTCATGTTGTTTGCTGTTTGTTCGTTGTTGTTCCAAATCTTACTTTACACCCTAATTTCTCAGCAGGCGGTAACACCATATGCAGTGGAAAAACTTGGAATAGCTTCTACTTTACTGATTAGTCAGGGCGTTTTCCCACCATCTGTTCAAACCGGCACAAGAATGATCAAGAAGATTCAGTATCAAGCAGTTCATTTCAAGACAATGTCTAGGATGGAAAAACAAGCATTCTTTTTTTCGGAAGGAACTTTAGTGCCAAAAAGTGAGGTGAATACATAATATGGAAGTTGAACAGAAGTTGCCATAAATGACTTTTTGAACAATCTCCTTCTGAAGTATTGGGAACTACATGAACAATATGTTTAATGAAGCTTACTTTTGTTTTTATATTCGCTTTGTATCGTACTTAGACTTGCATAAGAGGGAACATGGGCAATTTTTCATTCCTTTGAAGTCATATTTATATAGGTGAGTGGGCGTGTCGTGCATTTGATTAACCGAATCTTATTTATTTTAAGATTAATAACTGAAGAATTAGAGTTTACATCTAATTTTTATTGCATCGTTGTTCATATCCTCTTATCTGTATATAGCATAATTTGGAGCACCATCGTAGTTTAGGGTTGAAAAAGTATGGATCTTTCCTAAATCCTAGAGAAAGACATGATTACTCGAATAAATGAGATGAACAATGGACAGTGATTTAGATTGTACGATCGAAACTCAGTTGCTTACATACGCATAGAAACTCTAAGAGAGTCGTGAACAAAAAGCTTCAGTTTGGGCAAAAACTTGAAACAAAATATTCAGCGAAAATATTAAATATTTGATATATAAAGTTTTCTTCCTAAAGACACCAAAATATTATTTAGCTAGTTGGTCTTGATAGAAAAATAAATAAATGCATTAAAAAAAAAGATAGAAATTCTAAAAATACATTTTTTGTATTTTATGTGTTCGTTAATCTATTGATTGATTTGATAAAGTTAAAATTATACTAAAAATAAAAATGTATGTTCATGATTAATCTCATACTAACCTGTTTAAATTATAAAAATTGATATCAAGGTTTCGACGCGCTTCATATTTTTAAAACCTTGTTTACAACACGACTTTAGAAAATAGATGTAAAAACATGGACAAGCCTCACTGACAAGAGCCTGTGTAACTGCATTCCCTCTATCATAACCAGGCCCCGTGCTTGGTTGGCTTAGATCTGTCAAGTGTTTTAACATCCCTACCAAGAGTAGGATCAGAATTAGCATTATTTTTAGGGAGACATAATATATGAGAATATTAATATAATTTTAATATGGTGGAATATCGAAAAAAAAAAAAGATAAGGTAGTTATTATAAAACTTAAAAATACCAAAATATTTCCTTAGTATAAAAAACTATAGCTTTATGAGACAATGTGTTTGATCGTCTCACATAAGTTTTGTGTGTCTTTATATATACTTCAAATCGATACAAACAAGATATGATACAGAGCTCCGGTGCAGCTTGGTAACTATACTCGTGAGTGAAAAAAAGCAAATCTTGTACAAAACAGACGGCAAATAATTCCTGGATAACTCAAACTAAAGTTGCTAGCAGGTGAAAAAAAAAATAATTCCTTGGAAGAGCGTGAAATACAAGCCTCTCTCTCATTTGAAAGTCGAAAGCCTAGGAAGTTTGTCACGAAGATAGTACAGCCGGGCTCGTCTGACTTTCCGGTGCTGCAATACTTTGATCTCTTTGATATTTGGTGAGTATCTATCAATAAGAGAGGCAAGAGTCGCAATCAGAAGAAACCATCTTTACGAAAAAAGAAAATAATTATATAAATGGCGAATACCGAACAAAACACATTCACAAACTAAATTATCAACAAATTCATATGACGGAGATGATCATAGAGGTACATAGACGATAAAAGAGCTTATGCTGAAAACGTACAATCTCCGTAGTCCATGCAAATTTAGTGCAATGCAGGACTAGATGGACCTTTTCATATGCATAAAGGTGGATGCAAGAAAATTTGCAGATCCAAAGTGTGTAAAATTAACTATTCTTATATGCTAAACACTTTTAAATTCCAGATCCAAACTCTTCTTGTAGTTCAAATTTCCAGATCCGAAGTCTCCTTTTTCAATCAGAACATTTTTAATGCTGCCATTTCTAATCGGATTTTCACTTGCATTAGTATTTTCAGAGGATATCCACTAACCATTTTTCAGAGGATATCCACCAACATTTTTCAGAGGATATAAAAGGAAACAACAGTAAAGTACCATAAAATTGCTCAATGACAACGGAAAGAAATAAATAAAAAAAGAAAAAAAAGAAAAGGAGGGTTCTGATTAAGCCACCTCAGAAGCAAACAGTGAAGAATACTTACACAGGGAACACAATTTCAACTCCAACACCAGCAATTATTCGTCTAATCCGAATTGTCGTGTGGATGCCAGCATTTTGCTTCGACATAACTATCCCCTTATACACTGATAAACGCCGTTTATTCTCAGGGACTTCCTGTAAGCCAATTACATCCATTCAAATTTCTCAAGATACTAAGTGGGCAGGTACAAAAAGATTGACCAATCTAAAATTCTTAATAATTATAAGAGTTTGATGATAGGGCAACCAATTTGATCTCCACAACATCCCCAGTTCGAAGATCAGGAGTTGGCCTTTCTGTGTCTGCTGCTTCGATTGCTTTCTTGTTCAAAATCTGTATGAAAAAAAGCAATCTTCAACTGCTTGCACAGCAATTAACATATTTATTCTAAAAACCCAAAAAATGAAAAGAGAGATTTCACTGGTAAAATGTGAGATTCACCCTCATACTATGTGTGACATATTAACTAAAGAACAAGTATCTGGGGCAGAATCTATTAGCTGCTTGTTTTGATGGTTAGTTCACCTCATTGCTCTCTCTCACCGAAGAACAACACATAGACAACGGCATATGTCACATCCTCATACTATGTGTGACATATTAACTAAAGAACAAGTATCTCAAATTTCCATTCCTTCAGTTATCTTGGCGTCACATTGACAGATTCGAATACAATTTAATTTGCAGGTAATAAACATCCATTGTACCTAAAGCAATTTAAACAAAATTAGAACCCAAAGCATTACCCCCATAATGTCACCAAGCTTGATTCTGGGTTTTCTTGGGGATTTCTCCTCAGAAGAAACAACAATCTGGGTAACTTCGGCCTCCGCACTATCTTCCACTTCAACTTCAGCATTTGCCTCCGCTCTCACAACAAAGGAGCGACTTTTACTCAACTTCGGAAGACTCAACTTGCGAGAACAACTTGTAGAAATCAATGCCGCGGCGGAGGGATGCCGCGAAACTGCCGCGGAGAAGGCCAAAGTCTTGGGAACTCTCGGGACCATGAACGGAGCCTAGGAAAATAATCAAACAACAGAAATTACACAAGAATTGAGGCCGATTGCATCACGGGAGAAGAAGTAGAGAGCGTAAATTAGGGTTACCTGTAAAAGTACGTTGGAAGCCATGATTGAAGCCTGGAATGGCTTATCCTCTTCTGTATGTATGGTTCTGTAAATTGGATTTTTCTTCTGATTTGAATCAAACGGTTTCGGGTGCAATTGGACCGAACCAAATCGGGTGTTATCAACTAAACGGTTTGACACATAAGGATCCGGGACTCCGTTCATAGAACCAAACCGTAATTCCAAACTGAAATAGATAAAATAAAAAATTAGAAAAAAAATCTCGGTTTAGTCTCGAATGTTTTGGGTTATATCCGGTTCAGTCAAATGAATTTAATAGGCCGGTTTAGTCCCAAGCGTTTTAGTTTTTTTTTTTTTTTTTCCAATTCGTTTTTTCGTCAATTAAAACGTTAATTAAGACGCAAAAAGTCCAAAGTTTATCTCCTACAATTCCCAAATCCGTCCGCCCTTATTATTCTCCCCAAACCGTCTTCTTCCTTCTTGTCAAAATTCCTCATCGGTTACTGCCGCCGACGTCCGCTGCAGTACCATCGCTTTTCGGACGATCCTCGTTTAAGGTTTCTTCTTTTTTTTTTTTTTTCCAAACTCTTCTCTCCTTGCATTATCTTTCCAAATATTTGTTTTTTTTTTTAAAAAAAAAAAAATCTCTTTCACTTAAATATATAGACAAAAGAATTATAGTATACTAGTAATTCACGCACGCGAAAATTCACGTGTATAAAAAGTTTATGTTACATCTAAAAATAATAAACATTTTTTATATTTTTAAATTGAAATAAAGAAAGTTGAAATATGATAGTTATAAATATTAAGAGCGTTTTTGTTCATCCATTAATTTGACCAATGTAGTTATTCTAAGGAGTTCATATATTATTATATTATATAGACTTGTTCCCCTCGCCTTGAGCTGTTTGGCCCACCCATGCTGTAATAGTTGGGCCATACCTGCCAAAACCCGTTCCCCCATGTTTTGTTATTCTCATTGGTTAAAGTTGTATCACCTCGATCGATCTCTTCCTGCCTTCTATCTACAAATATTTCAACAGTCCACCGTGACCGAAACACATGATACATCAAAAGGAAAGCAAATATTTTCCAACTTGCATAACATGTTTTTCAATTTCCCCTTAAATTATTTTTAAAAAATAACCTTGGAAACCATAACACAAACTCCAGAACATCAAAATAAACTTGACCTAAAGCTTACAAACTTTGCGGTGAGTTTGAATGAGATCTTTATGGTGAGAGTGATGCTTATCCCCGATACCATGCTCTGGTACCAAGTTGTAACGTACTCATTTTTAAAGGAATACATAAAATAAAATGATGAATATTTTTTTAAAAAAAAAAAAGTGGGGAAGGGAGAAGCCTAAATAAAATATCAAATCCTTAAAAGAAATTGTTTACAGCAGTAAATTCAGCGATCAAACAAGCAGTGAAAAGTTTAGCAAAAATCAAAGGATTTCTTTCTATACCCCATAACTTAAAAATTTCAAACTTCAAAATAACAAGCTAGTAAGAAAAATAAAAATGGATTTCTTGTGCAGAACCAGATGGTCATGGATAAGCGCTTGTTCAAGATCGCTACTTTCGCCAGGCTGCACCGTATCAATCATCCTCACCTGCATTAAAGAAGTTAGTAAATCTAAAGGTCCGACAAATAATATCGCAAGTAGCAAGGTACTTAAATAATAACTCAAAATCTTTCGAAACTGAACACATTTAAAATTCTCAACTTCATGTCATGCAAGAAAATATCATACACATGCACACAAAAGTTATTTTTTTTTCCTCTTTGACATTACCCCATCACAATACCTCAAAATTTTTCACAGTCATCTCAAATAAAAATATACTCACACCTCAAAACTTTTTCTCTATTTTAACATGTGGTTCGAAAACTTCTACCTCAATTTTTTTAAGGATGCTTGATCAAGCTAATACAAGAAAATCCAGAAAAACACACACATAGAAATCTGCACGCACACATAAAAAATATCTGCACGCACATACGCAAAAATCTGCACACATAAAAAAAAAAAAGCTGCACATGCATACAAACACACACTACACACATAAAAAACATACACACATTGCACACACAAAAACACACTGTTCATGTTATAGGTCAAACTGTCATTATTTGTACCACAAGTAACCAGTTCGAGACTGACAACTGCTCAACGGTTCAAAAGATTGGAACACTTCTACTAGTTCAGAACCATTAAAGTTAGATCAAGTCAGCTCAACTAGTTCAGACAGTCCAAGATCAGTTTCAGATGTATTCAAGAATGTTTGAACTACCTAAGAAGTTTAAACTGCTAATATAAGTTCAAACTGCTCGAAAGCTTAAAATGCTAACACAATTTTTTTTTACTAACTCTAACATTTCAAACTGCTAATTGTTGAAGATATTTCCGTTGAACCAATATATCAAATTTAAAATTTGTGCAAGAAAAGTCACCCTTCACATATGTTAAGTGCATAAAAAATTGATGGTAATAAATGAACAAGATTTAGACATTCAAAAATCAAATCTTTGTCAAAAGTAGCACATGCGAGAAGTTCACTTTAACGGTTGCAGTAACCGCTCTCCTAAATTTTAGGAAAGAGTCTCGTCTCACATTTATTAAAGAGGTACAAGAGTTAACATGAAATGAGACATCTTTGCTCCTCGCATTTAATGAATAGTGCAGTCAAACGTTGAAATTCCTGTCTATAATAGAGAATGCAAAGTGATTTAGAAGATACAAGAAACAAAAGCTATCGACGCTAAAAAATCACAAGCTTGCATTTTCTCTGAGCACTCTAAAGTTTATCATCCACTTTGATCAAATTGCTGATACACAACTGCCTATCAGATCATCAAGGATCATCAAGGGCCTCGAGTCAGCCATTCAACCGTTTATCTTAAACCATTGAAGGAGTTTCTCACTTTTTTAAATCTATGAATTCATTCATTATCAAATATATGTATTTGTATTGGTGTTAAGGCATATTGTTTTGAACTTGTTGTTGACTAGGAGTTCCTGTAGTGACCTATCTCGGAATCACCTACTAATCATACTTAGTCATGCAATAAAAATTAAAATCTAATAATCATAAACTATGGAAATAAAATGGTACAACCAAAAAATCGGCGGAATACAACCAGCCCTAAAAAAAGCAACAGTGAAATATTGTTTATACAACTCCATCGAAAAAAGTACGGAAACTAGAGTCCCCAATTCTCAACCTGAAACGAAAACAACGTCAACACCCGTGACATCTAAAACTCAATGACTGCTACCAACTGGTCCATCCAACTTAAACCCTGCTCCGTGGAATGGGGTGTCTGTAGTAGTCAGACTCCTAATTAAGTTAATCTACTGCCTAAACATGGTTAAGGGTTTCTCAATTGGATTTAAGGAGTTAGAAATCAAATTCAGGACGACCAAAAGTGGTTCTGAGAGTTTAAATTATTGGGACAGCTCGGAAACACCAAACTAATTCAGAAGCCAGTATAGTTAATCGGAAGTACCAAGAGTTCAGTTTTACCAAACTGCAGATCAAAAGCTCCGATCTTATGTCAATCAGACATGGTAGATTGAGAGAGTTTAGTAGATCCGAACTATGTAGACAGGAGTGTGTTGTCCAGTCAGAGACATGCATTTAAAAGAGGGAGTTCGGAAGGACGATCGAAAGTTCCGAAGTGCGTTTGGAAGCTCCGAATGAGGGATCGTACATTCCAATTGAGGTCTATATATAAAGGCTGAGAGCCTCACTTTCTTCACATTTCTCAAGCTTCTCTCTTGTTCCCAACTAGTCTTAAGGGTTTTTGGGTGTCGTATTCGAGGGCTAGACGGTGACAAAGAGCTACCGGATCATAGCGGTGTTTTGCCTTGAGTTTAGGGCAATCGTCATCAAAGGGCTGACTACGGACGCATGTATATCGCTAGAATCTGATTAGCTTCAGTGAGTAGCTATTATTCTAGTTAAGGCTTTTAGTAGACGTTTAATGATACTGTGATTGTCTGCTTATAGGCTTGAACTAGAGAGCCAGTATCGCTAGGCTACTTATTTTGAGGTGCGGATGTACTATCCAAGATACCCTGATTGAGTATGCATGTTCTATGATTGCATGGTTTATATGACATAATTTATGTGCATTTATTATTTCACGATTATTATGCTGCATGCATTATCACGTTGAGCCTATACCTTGATATTATGAGTAGAGAGGTTGCTCAGTCCCGAGGTTTTGTGGATGAATTCCATGGATTTGGGTCTGGATATTCTACTTATTTTTATGGTATTGGAGTATCTCCTGATACGATGGTCCAGTGTGCTACATACCATGTCGCCATTTTTTGAGCAAGATTTTTTACCGAGATAGGTTTTTGGTACGCATATGTTTTTTTGGATGAGATTCCAGGGTTTCCTTCAGTTCGAGAAGTCAAGTTCGGGATCAATCTTGAGCCCTGGATGACACCGATATCTCGTGCACCTTATCGTCTAGCACCAGCAGAGATGAGGGAGTTTCAGCCACAATTGCAGGATTTGTTGGATAAGAGATATATCTGACCGAGCGTTTTACCTTGGGAAGCGTTAGTGCTTTTCGTCAAGAAGAAGGATGGTTCCATGCGTCTCTGTATTGACTACAGACAGTTGAACCAAGCGATAGTTAAGAATATGTATCCTTTGTCGTGAATTGATTTGTTCAACAAGATTCAGGGTACCTGATTTTCTGAGGTCAGAGTATCATCAATTGCGTGTTCAAGATGTAGATGTTTTTACGTCAGAGTTTCGTACCAGGTTTGGTCACTACGAGTTTTAGTGATGTCTTTTGGACTAACGAACACAACTGCAGTGTTCATGAATTTGATGAACAAAGTTTTATGCAATTATCTGGACAAGTTTGATGTGGTTTTTATTGACGATATATTGGTCTACTCACGTATATTGACGAGCATGCGCAACACTTGAGGCTCATACTGTTGATTCTTCGTGAGAAGCAGTTATACGCCAAGTTTAGTAAGTTCGAGTTTTGGATTTACCAAGTGGTATTCCTTGGACATGTCATTTATTGGGAGGGCGTAACAGTGGACCCGAGTAAGACTGAAACTATATTGAATTCGTCACGTTTTATGACAACATCAGAGATTCGTAGATTTTTTGGTTTAGCAGGTTATTACCGACGATTTTTCGATAATTTCTCATAAATTTCTAGACCTCTGATGCAGTTGACGAGGAAAGATGTTTTTTTTTTTCTGGTCAAGATATTGTGAGCAGAGATTCGATGAGTTGAGGAGTCAAACAACTATCATGTCTGTTATTGTCTTACCATCTAGACCCGGAAGATATGTGGTTTATACCGATGCATCTCTTCAAGGATTGGGCTGTGTGCTGACACAGAGTGGGCATATGATTACCTATGATTCCAGACAGTTAAAAACTCACGAAGAAAACTACTCAGTGCACGATCTAGAGCTTGCAGCGATCGTGCTTATACTAAAAATTTGGCGCCATTATCTATATGGCGAGCGGTTCGAGATCTTTTCGAACCACAAGAGTTTGAAGTATTTGTTTACTCGGGCAGAGTTGAACATAAGGAACCATCGTTGAATGGACCTTCTTAAATACAATGATTGTGAGATTAAGTATCATCGAGGTTCTGCAAATCCGTGCCTGTTCTTGTTTTACCATTTAGACCCGAAGGATATGTGGTTTACACCGATGCATCTCTCCGAGGATTGGGCTGTGTGTTGACACAGAGTGGGCATATTATTGCATCTCTCTGAGTGTTTTTAGTGCTAGCTGAGCCACCACTGTTTGCCCGCATCCGAAAAGTGCAATTTTCTGATCCGAATACGCAAAATTTAGAGAGACTTTCTTAGGGAGACAACGCATCCAATTTTCATTTTCAGATAGATGGATTAATTTTTTGTGTTTTTCTGGTAGAGTGGTGGTACCTAGTGATTCGACCTTGCGATATGATATTTTGTCTCAGGCTCATTACAGTAGATTTACTGTGCACCCAGGCAGTGCCAAGTTGTATAATGATCTACATACAATATTCTGGTGAAAAGGTATGAAGCGTAGCGTTTACCAGTTTGTCTCTTGATTTCTTTTTTGTTAGTAGATCAAGGCTGAGCATCGTTGACCGGTGGTCTGATGCAGATCTTGGGGATTCCAGAATGGAAGTGGGAACATGTGACGATGAATTTTGTCACCCACTTGTCAATGTCCTCAAGAAAGTGTGATGCTATTTGGGTTGTGGTGGACAAGCTATCCAAATCTGCTCATTTTCTTCTGTATAACCGCGAGTTCACTTTTGATTTCATGCAATGTTATACACCCAGGATATTGTGCGATTGCATGAAGTTACTTTGAGCATAGTCAACAATAGAGATCCGAGGTTCACTTTACGGTTTTGGGGTAGCTTTCAGCAAGCTTTGGGTACTACTTTGAGTTTGAGTACTGCATATCACCCAGAGACTGATGGTCAATCCAAGAGGACTATTTAGAAATTAGAAGATATGCTGAGGTTTTAAGTGATGGATTTTGGGTTATCCTAGCAGGAACACTTGCCGATGATAGAGTTTTAATTCCTACAACAATAGCTATCTTTGTAGTATTGACATGACACCATTCGAGGCTCTTTATAGTCGCCGTTGTCGGGCACCCTTATCTTGGGACGAGATAGGGAAATGACAGGTTGAAGGACCGAAATTGATCCAACAGATCGTGTACAAAGTTGAGTTGATCGAGAAAAAAATCAAGATCGCACAAGACAGATAGACCAGTTATGCCAACACTAAGCGCAGACCATTGCATTTCGAGGTGGGAGAACATGTTTTCCTGCAAGTATCACCTTTTCGGAAGGTGATGATATTCGGTCTAAATGGCAGGTTAGCTCCTAGATTCATTGGTCTGTTCGAGATACCAGAGAAGGTCGGAGATGTAGCATACCATTTGACGTTACTACCGTATCTCTCTATCATTCACAATGTGTTCCACGTATTGTTACTGCGTCAGTATATTGCATATGAGTCGCACATTCTGCATCCGACAGAGGTTCAGCTAGAGCATGATTTTTCATACGTGGAGAGACCGCTTAGGATTCTCGACAAGAATGACAAGGTACTTCGGAATAAACGCATTCCTGTAGTTATGGTTCAATGGTAGCGCCGAGGCATCGAGGAAGCGACTTGAGAGTTAGAGAGTCGTATGCGTTCTGAGTATCCGGAGTTGTTTTGATTATATTTTGTTTTCTTGAGCAGTAACTGTATTTGAAACTACAATATTTTAATAAGGTTGTTCCAGTGATGTTTGATTCTGATTATCCTAGTTTGGATTTCGAGGATGAAATCTCTTAAGCTGGGGAGAATATAGTAGTACAAATCCTAATTAAGTTAATCTACTGTCTAAACATGTTTAAGGGGTTCTCTATTGGGTTTAAGGAGTTGAAAATTAGATTCAGGATGACCAAAAGTGGTTTCGAGGTTTTCAAGTGTTGGAACAATTCGGAAGCTCCGAAGAGTAGATCGGAAGCCAATGTAGTTAATCGGAAGTACTGAGCAGTTCGGAAGCACCAAACTACAGATCGGAAGCTCCGATCTAGTTTCAATCAGACAGGCTGACAGGGTATGAGTTTTGATTTTGTGATTGGACTTGAGAGAGTTTGAAAGCTCCGAACTAGAGTTCGATAGATCCAAACTGTGTCGACAGTAGTGTTTTTTGTCCAATCAGAAATACGCGTTAAGTAGAGGGAGTTTGAAAGGACGATTGGAAGTTCCGAAGTGCTTTCGGAAGCTCTGAACGAGGGAATTAGACGTTCGGAACAAGGTCTATATATAGGGGCCGAGAGCCTCAATTTCTTCACACATTTCTCGAGCTTATCTCTCGTTCTCAGCTAGTCTTAAGGGTTTTCGGGTATCGTATTCGAGGACTAGGTGGTGAAAAAGTGCTACCGAGATCGTAGAGTTGTTGTTCCTTGAGTTTAGAGCAATCGTCATCAAAGGGCTGCCTACGGACGCATGTATATTGCTAGAATCTGATTAGCTTCAGTGAGTAGCTATTATTCTTGTTAAGGCTTCTAGTACACGTTTAGTGATACGGTGATTGTCTACTTATAGGCTTGGACTAGAGAGAGAGTATCATCAGGTTGCTTATTTTGAGGTACGGACGTACTATCCGAGATATCCTGTTTGAGTATGCATGTTCTATGTTTGCATGGTTTATATGACATGATTTATGTGAATTTATTATGTCACGATTATTTTGCTACATGCATTATTACGTTGAGCCTATACCTTGATATTACCAGTATAGGTGTTGCTCATCCCCAATGTTTTGTGGATGGATTCCATTTATTTGAGTCCGAATATTTCACTTATTTCTTATGGTATGGGAGTACCTCCTGATGCGATGGCCCAGTGTGCTACATAATATGGCGCCATTTGTTGATCAAGAGTTTCAACCATGATAGGTTTCCGGTACACGTTTATTTTCATTTAGCATTCATAAAATATGTATACTCATACTTTCATACAGAGAATTGTTAGCTCATGTCCTTGGTTTTGGTTATGGACACCCCATTCTACATGGCATGACTTAGGTTGGACGGACCCAGAGGTAGCGATCGTTGAGCTACAACATGATGGATTGTACTGTTCCAGGTTTTCATTTGTGGAATTTAGTATTACTTTTGATTGGTTTTATAACATTTTTCAATATTATCTTTGGGTCCGGTTGTATTTTTGCCTGTAGTTTTAGTTGAATTATTTACGTTTTCGTGAGTATATACATGATATGAATGCTAATGCACATGAATGGGTACTGGAAACCTATCACGGTAAAACTCCTGCACAATCAAGGGCGCCCTAGTATGTAGCACATTGGACCATTGCACTAGGAGGTGGCTCACACACCAGAAAGAAACTGTGGATATCGATGCCCTGATCCCATAATCCCAGGGGTCCAACCATCCACTCAAGAACTCGAGGCTGAGTGACCTCACTACGGGTTATATCGAGGTACATGCTCAACATAATAATGCATACATCATAATAATCTTGACATAATATATGCACATAAACCATGCTATATAAACATGCAAACATAGAACATGCATATTCAATCAAGATATCTCAGATAGTATGTACGTACCTCTACTTAAGCAACTCAAGCAACCTAGCAACTCGGGTACTCATGTCCAAGCCTACAAGCAATTAATCACCATATCAGTCTCTGCATACTAAAAGCTTGAATTAGACTAATAGCTACTCACTAAAGCTAATTAGAGTCTAGCATTATACCTGTATCCGTAGTCAACCCTTTGATGACGATGACTTCAAACTCTAGGAACAACTCCGCTACGATCCCGACAACACCTCGCTATTGAATGACCTCCAAAACGACGCTTAGAAACCCTCAAGGACACACAAGGAAATAGATAAAAAAAAAAGATAAATGAGCAAAAAAAAAGTGAAAGCCTCAGCCCCTATAGATAGGCAACGATCGAAACTTCCGATCCCTGGTTCGAAGCTTACGAATGCACTTCGAAACTTTTGATCTCCCCAATCGGAGCTTTCGATTTCTAGCCACCGAACACGTGTCCTGTGATTGGAAAATTTCAGCTGCCGACAGAGTTCAGACATTCCGTACTGAGGGTTCGGAGCTTTCAAACTCACCCCTATCAAATCACCAATCAGAAGTCCATACTTGGCTGTCAGTGTAGGGTTCGGATCCACTGATATGCAGTTTGGAACTTTCGAACTGCTCGGTGCCTCCGATCTTGTATATTGTCATCCGATCATGTTCGGAGCTTCCGAACTGCTCTTCAGAGCTTCCGAACTTTCCCAACACTTGGGTCCCTCTGGTCCATTCTGATCGTCCTGAATCCGTTTTTTTTAAACTCTAATTACCCAAACAAGAATCTCATAACCATGTTTTGACCAATTAAACATGATTAGGTAGTTGATTAGTTTAATTAGGAAATTGGGCTAAGAGAGTTTCAGTCTAGACAAGGGATAAGTCATACAATTGGATTGGGTTGCATTGCCAAAGTTTTCTAGTGAATTTTTTTCTATGTAGAAGAAGGGGAGACAAGACGTAGAAGAATTTTACCTTCTAACTTTCATATATCTTATGACATTTACTTCCCTGCTTATATTATCTTGTTAAATGTGCTTACTTAAGTACAAAAGAGTCATAAAACTCTTGGACCGTTTATTCGCACTACCTTGTGGTCCAAACCGTTTTTAAGGTTGAGACAACTAGTCTTGGTTAGCTAACTTGACGGAGAGGGAAAACTCTTCAAAAACCTGTCATACGACAGGGCGGGTTGGACCGCCATCCCGACGGGGTAGAAATCCTCGACCCAACTCAAGGTCGGTTGCGGGTTAGGCATACCACAAAAAAATAAAAATAAATATAAAACATCATTATAATTACTTAAAATCTTCATTTCATTAAAAATATCAATAAAATTTCTAATTTTTTATTTCACATTTTTGTACATTTTATACAAAACAATATTTTTATAATCGAACCGATAATCGAACCATCAAACCATTAAAAAACAGTTCAATCGGTTGGATCGATTCAACCGGACAGTCGGACTGAAATATTGTTATATTGTATAAAATAATAATATAATATAATAATTGATATATTTTAATTTTAAAAACCTTAAAATATTTCTATATATAATAATATATATACTTGACAAAGGTAAAGTTTAAAATAAAAAAAAACAACATATATTTGATCAATATATATATGAATATGATTATTATATATTTTATAAACACAAAATAAATCAAAATAAGTTCAAATATTACTAAAATACTATTTTTAAAAACTTAAAACCAAATAATAATGTATATGTAACCAAAATAAAATTTTTAAATATGAGAAATATGTTGTTTCATGGAAAATAAGAAATAATTACATTTTTTTTTAAAAAAAATTAGGTGAACCGATTAAGGTCAGTCCAACCAATTTTTGATCGGGTTTGACTGGTTCCAAGCGATTTAACCAGAAAAATGATTTTTGATCTTATTTCGGACCGGATCCATAACCGGTTCGTGGTCGAACTAGTTGAACCGACCGATCCGGTCTGGTTTGAAAAACATTGATACAGAACCGTTAATACAAAAAAAATTCACAAATTGCAATATATATATATATATATATACCACAATAAATCCATATAGTGTATAAATTTTTTTCTTTTAAAAATAAGGTTTCCTTCCAAACCTGCGAAACCACCCTATGCCTGTTTGGGCTCACGACCAGTGCGGGTTGGTCCATTTAGGCTCGTCTTTGAATGAGTTGACAAAATTTTATCCAACACACTTAAATTACGTGTCTAGCTAAATTAATCCGACGTGCTCAATCCAAATTAGTAGCTCTAAATTGCATTATTATTATTTTTTTTTCACAAATGCATGCATCCATTTTACTTGTAAGAGTCTCATTGGCGCTAAAAATATGTTTTAAAATATAGTATCTATGGTAAAAATATGATACAATACTAGTCACGAGACACATGCATTACATGTATAATGTAATATTTAAATATAATCATATGCTATTTTATATTAATAAATTAGTAAGATATAAGATTTACTATCATAAATTTACGTAAATTATAAGCTGAAAAAAGAAAATTAAAAACGTAGAGAAGGAAGGAGGATGAGGGATAAATAAACTTGGGGAGAAAATGCGCAACAGAGGAGGTTGGGTTTGGTCGAATCATTTTTTGCCTTTCGGATTTTTTATTTTTTTTGAAGGAGTCCTTCTGATCTTGGATCAAAGAAAAAAATATGACAATTTTGTCCGTTCATATTTTTGACTAAATTTAGTTTCTCTAATAACTTTGTGAATTTATAATATACTAGTATTCCGCTGCACGCGTTGCGTGCTCGTACATTTCGTTTTTTAACGAAGACATTAAATAATAAATTTTAAAATTAAAAAATAATAAAAATTTAACGTTTTCCTAAACAAATATTCACAAAAAATATATATCAAAGTAAGTGTCATTTTTGTAAATAAAAAAATATCAAAGAGCACAAAGTGAGCATCTAATGGCTAGAAAAGAGAAAATCGTATAAAATGACTATTTTGCCCAATAATTTTGGTTTTATTGAAAATTAAGTTAGTAGATAATGGTAATTTCAAATCAAGATTCTACAATTAATTGAAAGTTTGTTAATTATAGGGTATGTACTTTAATAATATAGTAAGATATAAGTAAAGATACGTGGGTTTTTTTTTTTTTATAAAAACTGCAATTAAACATATTTATTCTATCAATTAACAGGTATGAAAAATAAAAAAAAAATCAACTTGTAATTTATAATTAGCATTTTTTATATGGTGGCGGCGTTCAACAATCAGCATCAACTAAATGTAAAACACAGCACCCCTCTATTGTTTGCTCCGAAGCTAAAACTTGCAAAAACCCTTTTCTTGGATCACCAATTGCTGCTGATTCAATTCATTACTATGGTAGTATTGGTTTGATTCGTTGAAGAAGATTGAACGAAATGGATAAGCTCTTGGAATTTGGGAGAAAAGCGATGTTCTATGTTAGGGTTCTTTCGGGCTACGAAGAACGAAGGATCCGATCTTATAGATTGCAGCTGCAGCAACGCCTTCAGAAGGTTTCTTTTTATTTTTCCCTTTTTGGTTTCTGTTCCGTGCATCTGCGATATTTTGCTTTTAATTTAAAATTTAGATTGGACATGCTGGGAAATTGCTGAAATTTTGTTTTCCTGTTTTCGATGAAATGGGATTTTTGTTCTTTAGAGATAAAAATAAATTATGTTGAAATGTGATGAATTAATATAGTAGGTGAATATTTCTTGACAGCGGAAATGAAGGGATGTGATTTTTCATATGAGTATTTCATTTAGTTTACCTCATGGTTTATGAGCATTTCAGTAATCAAGATATTTGATTGATCTTCACTAGAGTTCAATCGGACAAAATCATAGCGCGTATAGTCCTACCTACCTCTGGCAGTCCGGCTGTTTTGTTCCTAAAGTGAATCTAAACATGAGAGTTCTTCAAAACTGTAGCCGTAATCCTCAATGCCTCACTACATGGTATTACATTACTACATTAGTCCTTTAATTAGTTTTTTTTTAAATAATTGGTTAAATTTGGGAGTTGCATAATGTGCAAATTGTCATATTGATATAGTACTTTCTATTACTCTGTAGTGTTACACTGTCTCAAGTATTGCGGCCAGTATCTTGTTGTCTATGACTCCATATGAGGAGTCGTGTCGCCGTTACTTTCAAACTAACTGCTTACAGTTAGTTCCCAAAGTTAAAATGTACACGTGAGAGAACTACTTCAACCATGTTGACAATACGACATCGTAGCAGCTAGTTGGCAATACTTGATGAAAATCTGAATTTTATATTTCCAGATTAATGTTATGATAATGTACACTCCTAAACTTCTTGTCATTTTCTGTTCTTACTTCAACTTTCTTCTTCCTAAAAAGGCGGAAGAAAAGAAAGCCGCTATCCAAAAGGTACCTGAACAAATTATTTTATCAGAGGTGCGGCAGATGGTACGAGATATGCAATCAATGAATAAGAAGTTAGAGGAAACAGTAAGTTTGTCATTTATACTTCTTCTATTGCATGTTATGTAATAGTTGGCAATGTTCCGTCATCTATCTCTGTGTGCTTATTGGACTGAACACACCCACTTGACAAACTGGTGTTCAGTTCGTTTATATATATTTTAAGAAAGAGTCTACCTAATGCACGCATAGTGTACTGTTGCCGGTTGGTGGTACCCTTGTATCTGTTTATTGGAATCTAAAGGAACATACTTTATTGGAATTTGTTTCCAAAAGCACCGACTGATGTTAATAAAATATGGATTTCCTTATTTTACTGTATGCAATTAATGCGACTAAATAGATTTGAACCATGGTGATAGTTATTAGCGCTCGTTTGAGGTGGAGCAGGCCTTCTGTGTAGTCTGTTCGCATCATCATGGCTTCACAGCTTTCGTGTTGTTGGCATGTATGGCATTTTTAGCTATGAAGGTGGTGTTGTGCTGAAAAGGAATCGTATTTTGCGACTTCCTAAATGCAGTTTGGCTTAAGCATGTATATTGTTTGGGGGAGAGGGTTGCAAATGATGGTGATTGGAATTTGCAATCGTTTAACCGACACTAAAAACAAAAGCTTATGAAATGCGGTTGCATTCGGAATATAAGATATCATTCTACCCATATGTTAAAAGTATAGCTTAACGACCCAATTTTGATGCCGATATGTTATATTTTGACTTAGGTCCTTATAGGTTGGCATCCAATTTATTAATGAACTAAATGAGTTTCTTTCAGTTCTCTATCCACCGCCATAACCTCATTATTTGTGGATTTGTTCGGCTCAGTGTTATTAAAGGCGAGCGCCTCTCGCTTTAAGGCAAGAGGCGCCACCAGGCGACCCCTCTATGCCTGGGTGTATAATATACCTAGGCACGTGCCTCATTTTTTTTCCCTTTCTTTTCTGTTTTAAGTTTTAAGATAAGAGAAAAGAAAAGTTTACCAAACCAGAGAAGAAAATAAATGGGCCTAAGGAAAGTCATATATTTTCCCTTTTACAATTTAAGAAAATTTAATTGATGTTCTATTTCGTAAAAATATTCGAAAATTACATATATAGATAGATAGATAACAACTGTAAACTAGGGTCTAAATTGTCAATTTGCCTTGGACAAATTAGTAGAGAAAATCCCTACACTTTGGGTAAAAAAAAAGTAAAGAAAAGAAAAAACTGCTAGCAGTACCCGATTTTTTAACTACACACAACATACTAAAAATAAAATCTCAATCATCTAGATTAGAAAATAAAAGTAACACGGAAATTATTGTTCTAACTGCATTCTAAAAATATATGCACTTTACCATAAAATAGCAGTAGTCTGCAGTACTAGATAATATTTTTTGTGATATAATATACTTTTGTAGTGTTTTGTCATATAATAGTGGTAATTTAGTGCATGTTGCTTTGGTGATGTGCACGCCTCTCCTTTCTTCTCAGCTCCAGGACCCCTTTGCGATTTTAACAACTATGGTTTGGCTCCAACAGATCAATTCATAATATCTGTTTCACACGTTGATTAATATAATTTTAATGCCTAGGCATTCTCTTCCTACGGACCTACGCATTTGACGGTCTTAGGTCAGAGGCAAACATCATTTTGTTCATATATTTTATTAACTTTAGAACTCATTGTACCTTCATAACAGCTTTCTTTGTACTAACTACTAATATTTTTTTTTTATTAATATGATTCAAGACTTGTAAGTTTGATTCATAATTTTAAAGAGAACCATGGGTTTTAAAAAAAAATAAAAAAAATTTAGCAACATTAAATCTTTGAAGTAGGCTTTTATATTCCATACTACAAAAATTGATTGCAGTATGGATAACTCCTCAAATTCCTTGGTGTAATCCTTCTATTTGTTTCTTCTCTTTTTTTTTTAGCACAGCTTGTGCTTATTATTTGTTTGTTTCCCAATTTCTTCAGAGTTATTTTTTAGTTGTTGAACAATAATAGTTGATGATTGCACACAGGAGGCAGCCATTGAGGAGTACTTCAAGCCAATTGACAAGGAAGCAGAGATGCTAATGAAAACTCAGCTTGAAGGAGAGGAAAAGACAATGAAGGAGATGATGAAGGCAATGCAATCACGGGCTTTACTTGAGCAAGCTGAAGTTGAAAAAACCGAAAAGTTGAAAAGCACCACCCAACCTGATCAACATACCAACGATTCAATATCTTCGGATAAGCGTGCTCAAGTGAGTTAAGCCGGTGCATTTTTGTTCTGAAATTTTGAAAAGTAACGTGTAGAAAAGCCACACTTGTTTGTTTCTCCAAAATGCTTAATTATATTTGATGCACTCTAATATCAAATTCATTTTAAAAAACTTTGATTATGTTGTATGTAATGTGACAAAGCCACACATCATCATATCTTGCATGAAGGGCGGGCTTGTCGAATAAGTAGGCTATTCTGGGAAATGAATCTAAAAGTTTTTGGCGGCAACACATTTTCGTGTGAGTTTTCTGCCATAATTTTTCGGATTTATACATTATATTCTGAGCTTGTGTATTGTTATTTGAAGCCACGATTAAGTGTACGTGTCATATCAGCTCTATGGCTAATCTCTGTTAAATTGTAGCTAAATTGTTGACACATTTTCACGTATATAGTCTGTGATAAGTACACACTATCCAACTTGTTGATACATGATAGTATGTTAATGCCCCGTGGTATGTCACTGCATAAACCCGTGATATATAGGAAAACTAGAATGATTTAAATTCTGCATGATTGTGGATTTTATGATGTTTCCTGTTTGCACCAAATCTCTGTTCTACATCAAAACTCCAAATCCTTCACCAACTTTAGAATTTTCGAAAATCGACTACTCTTTACAAAATCCATGTACTGACTATCAAGTTCCTGGTTAGTTTTACTTCAATCAAGCTATCACAATATGTGTTGCGTCTGCAGATACAAGAATCACTCAGAACAACGGTAACTATTTTATAAGCTCCTTTTAAACGACAATCTGTTAAAGAGGGAATATATGAAAACGTAGAGTGCGGATTAAAATCGATAAAGCATCAATCGTAGCCATTGGACGGATTAAACTAGATTCGGTCTTGCAGAAAGTGCCTTGATATTCATTACGGATGTCCTGATTTTTCCATGTTTTAGTGGCGAAGCATTTGAGGTTTAAGATGGACGTTATGTTTCCCATGATACAATGGTCGAACTTGTGGTAGCTTAGCGTAAAACCACTATATTGTCGAACATAAGAGTGCATGAACTTTATCATCAGAAAACAGAAATGCATGGAAGATGTGTGTACAAGAAATGAGAACCGTTTTGATCTTGACGGTTTAGCATTTGTATGCATAGGTCGCTCGAGAGAGTCTCTTTGCTATACAGTCTTACACTTCGGAAGAATTCCAATTGTAATGATATATATAAACTATAGCTTGCAACTTACAAGATCCACTTCCATAACATCTTTTTAGCCACTTATGAAACCTAGAATGAAATAGCTCCCAAGTTTCCGACACAATCGACGAACGAGACTAGAAAGTTTGCTCTCCATCGAAGGCAGAAGTGATTGAATGGTCGATTAGAACTAAACCTCACTATCCCGACGTTTATCTATTCTATTTTATTTGGTCTGACTTTTAACGTTTATTGGTAAGCCTTTACTTCTCCCACCCAGGTTACTAAATCCTTATGCTAGTGAGCCTTTACGGGGTGAAAACCAGATGGAATGGGCTCCGATATAGCCTATCAAAGTGTTGATTTGGAATCATTCAACAACTTATTATAGTTGTATATATGAGAAAACTCTTGCAACATTGGAAATCCACTAGGCAAAGACAGATGGAATGGACTCCAAAAACAGACTATGCCATCAAATTAGCGTACATGTTTACTAAGTTTTCATTTCCTTTAATTTTCTGAATAACTTCATTTATCTTCTCTCTTATCTTTAGGTAACAAATTAAGGATAGCATCTTTTGTTAATTTCCTGTTGATTAATACCAAATTAATGTGATTGAAGCACATCAGTCGAAGTTCATCATCCTTCTCATTTATCAATCATCAAGATTTTTCATTGTACTATTTGCATCCTTGATAGTTAATGGCTTTGCTATGCATCTTTGCCATGAAAGAGGCTATTGGTTTATGGTTTTCATCTGCACTCATAATTGAAAGATAAGCATAACATAACTATTTTTAACTCGGAGTAATGTAAAATTTGAGCCAAACACGGGAGGATATAGGGATTTTAAATCACATCTTTCGTATCAAACGAATTTGTTCACTTAAAACAGTTGAACAAATTATAATTCTAAATTTCTAATGTTTATTTTTCCTTTCAGCATTTTCTCTTTGAAATTTATTATATAAAGTGGAGTAAGTTATTGGCTTTGCTAACTTGCATTTAGTGAACTACACTTCAAAATCAATCACTCGAACGAGAGAGTTAGGAATTAGGGTAAATTGTATATGCAAGGTCCTAATCAATACACATCTTTATTTTATTAGGATTTAATCTAACCATTGTGCTCTTTAGCGATGGCATGCACCCCACAAATTCGAGCAAATTGTATTCAGCGGCCACCCAAAAATAAAATAAAATAAATAAATCCTCGTATGTTTTAAAACCACACACACATACATATAGTTTGATTCCATGTACCCTAAGGTGTATGCTAACTTTGGACGACTACAAAAATCTGCTGCCATGTTTTAGGGGGAAAAGAAAGTATATTATGATAGGTTTTTGAAAAACACAAAATCCTAATAAAGATGATGAAAAATTTGCCCCAAAAAATTCATTGGAAAAAAAAAGAAGGAAATGAGATCTCTTGGTTATTATTCTTATGAACTTATAAGAATTCATTGTAACATATTATTATCATTATTATTATATAACACACATTAACATTTTCAAACAAAACCAATCGCTACTGATATAAAAAATAAATATATGACAATAAAATGGATAATTTAATCAAAGAAAACCAAAGATGAGATTCTGAAAATTTCATTTCCGATTAATTTAGGCGTATAGTTTAAATTTTCTCTAGAATGCCCAAGAAATATTCTTGTTCTTTTCTTCTCTTTTGAGAGGACGACCAATTAACGAATACCAAATGGCATTTCATCCAAATAGAATTATTGGATTGTTTGCAGCAAGGTGGGGCCAGTTGGGAGGAATACAAAAGTCAAATCAAAAAAGGATTTTTTCCAAATACCTTCTTTCTTTCTTTTATTTTTATTTTTATTTTTGGTTTGGAAAGAGCAAAATATATACACACACTACTATTTTTCCGATTTAAGAAAATCTCTTTTTAAATATTTTCTTAATGATTTTTATTGCCAATTTTTTTAAGTAAATATTATAGACGAAGTTTTGATACAGGTTTAAAAGTTCAATGGGTATGAAACAAGTAATTTTTTCAAAGGGGTGAAATAGATATTTTTCAAATTCCACAATGTTTTTGTAGCTATTTCATATGATCATATGTAAGTTATTCTTTTTTCCCCCCAACTATTAATAAAAAAAATTAAATACAATTTTTTGTATAGATTATTTTTAAGCGGAGAAAGAAAGGGAACAAAGCTTCTTGATTCTACAAAACCACACCACTTTTTTTTTTTTTTCATAATTACAAACAACATACGTTTTGTTTGGATAAATATTTATAATTTTTTTTATAAAAGTATTTTTTTACATAATTTTTATAAAAGTTTTGTAAGTTGTTCTAAGTATATAAATATTTGTTTGATATAATTTTTTTTAAAAGTTAAAAAGCAGTTTTGACAACTATTTTAAAAACTCGATTTTATAGTTATAATTAAGTGTTATAAATATATCTATGTTGTGAAAAAGTAAAAATTTATGGTAAAAAGTAAAAACTTCAAAATTCAAAATATATCAAACTCTACACTTTATAATATTTTTCTCTCAACTCAATTGTATTTTTCATCACAAATGAAGACCTATTTATAGATCCACATTTGAGATTAGTCCAAAAATTAAAACATCATCATCTACATCATCACACACTAATTTTCCACATTTTACAACTCAATATTCAACATTCAACATTCAATATTCAATATTCAACATAATAATAATAATATATTTTTCAACACTCCCCCTTGTGATGATGATCATGATATGATGACTGTCTTCATTACGTGTTTTATACTGCCTCGTTAAAAACCTTACTGAGAAAAACCCAGTGGGATAAAAACCATAGTAAGAAAAAAAGAGTGCAGCCATGTAAACTCCCCCTCATGTTAACATGAGTGATTCTTCACATATTCCGTAGATTGCGCATCCCAATGCTGTATATATGCTTTTTGAATATCGTCGTGGGAAGTGCCTTTGTGAAGAGATCTGATGAGTTCTCACTTGATTGAATGTAACAGATATCAATATCTTTATTCTTCTCAAGCTCTTGAGTGTAGGCAAAGAATTTTGGGGGGATATGTTTGGTTCTGTCACTTTTGATGTATCCTTCTTTCATTTGAGCAATACATGCAGCATTATCTTCATATAGTGTCACAGGCTTCTTGTCTACTGTCAATCCACACGATATTTGAATATGTTTGGTCATTGACTTTAACCATACACATTCACGACTTGCTTCATGTAATGCAATAATCTCGGCGTGATTTGATGAAGTTGTTACGAGTGTTATTTTCTGTGAACGCCAAGAAATTGCGGTGCCTCCACGAGTAAATACATATCCGGTTTGGGAACGTGCCTTATGTGGATCAGATAAATATCCATCATCAGCATAACCAATGATACTTTGATTGGTGTCTTTTGAGTACAAAAGTCCCAAATCTGTTGTTCCTCGTAGATAACGGAATATATGTTTAATTCCGTTCCAGTGCCTCTTTGTTGGATATGAACTAAATCTTGCCAATAAATTGACAGCAAAAGATATATCAGGTCTAGTGCAATTTGCAAGATACATAAGGGCACCAATGACACTTAGATATGGTACTTCTTGACCAAGAATAACTTCATCATCTTCACTTGGACGGAATGAATCCTTTTCTATGTTTAATGATCTTACAACCATTGGAGTACTTAATGAATTTGATTTATCCATATTAAAACGTTTAAGGATCTTTTCTGTATAATTTGCCTGGTGAACAAAAATTCCACATTCTTTTTGTTCGATTTGCAAACCCAGACAATACTTAGTTTTTCCAAGATCCTTCATTTCGAATTCTTCCTTCAAGTACATCATAACTTCTTAAATTTCTTTATTCGTTCCAATGATGTTTAAATCATCAACATATACAATAATAATTACACATCCGGATGTTGTTTTCTTGATGAAAACACAAGGGAATATTGGATCATTTACATATCCCTTTTTCATCAAGTGCTCACTTAGCCGATTATACAACATTCGGCCGGATTGCTTTAACCTATATAATGATCTTTGCAATTTTACAGAATAAAATTCTCTGGGTTTTGAACTTTGTGCTTCAGACATCTTAAATCCTTCAGGTATTTTCATGTATATATCACTATCAAGTGATCCGTATAAGTAAGCTGTAACAACATCCATAAGACACATTTTCAAATTTTCAGACATTGCCAAACTAATTAAATATCGAAACATAATTGCATCCATAACATGAGAATACGTTTCTTCATAATCAATTCCAGGCCTTTGAGAAAAACCTTGTGCAACAAGTCTAGCTTTATATCTGACTATTTCATTTTTCTCATTTCGCTTTTGAATAAAAACCCATTTGTATCCAATAGGTTTTACACCTTCAGGTGTGAGGACTATAGGTCCAAAAACATTATGTTTATTCAGCGAATCCAATTCAACCTGGATGACATCTTTCCATTTGGCCCAATCATGACGAGTTTTACATTTACCAAAAGATTTTGGTTCATGATCCTCATTTTCATTTATGATGTCATAAGCCATATTATAAGAAAATATTACATTAAAATCTTCTATGTCTTTTCGGTTCCATATTTTTCCAGTATTAATATAATTGATAGAGATTTCACGATTCTCGTCAGTTTGTGGTTCTGACAGAACATTTTCATCATCAGGTGTTTTTTCTGGAACACCATTTTCTTTTTTTATGATCATCGTGCTTCTCTATGCCTTTTCTTTTCCGAGGATTTTTATCCTTGGAACCGACTGGCCTTCCACGCTTTAAGCGTTTTATGACATCATGAGTGTCTTCAATTTATTTTTTTGGAATTTCAATTCGAGCAGGGGCATTTACAGCATGCATATATGATTTTGTTACCCCTTTTGTGTCTGCAAATGCATCTGGCATTTGATTTACAATTCTTTGCAAGTGCACAATTTGTTGTACATCTTTCTCACATTGTTTGGTCCTTAGATCCAAATGTAACAATGATGGTACATACCATGTGATTTCTTTTTCGATGTGTTTCTTTTCTCCCCCTAACACTGGGAAGATTTCTTCATTAAAATGACAATCAGCAAAGCGTGCTGTAAACACATCGTCTGTCTGAGGCTCAAGATATCGAATGATTGATGGACTATCATAACCGATATAAATACCAATTTTTCTTTGAGGACCCGTTTTTGATCGTTGAGGTGGTGCAATAGGCACATACACCATACATCCAAAAATTCTCAGATGAGAAATATTTGGTTCTTTACCAAATGCAAGCTGCAATGGGGAGAATTTATGATATGAACTTGGTCATATGCGAATTAATGCCGCAGCATGTAAAATTGCATGTCCCCATATAGAAATAGGGAGTTTTGTTCTCATAATCATTGGTCTAGCAATTAGTTGTAGACGTTTAATCAATGATTCAACTAATCCATTCTGTGTATGAACATGAGCAACATGATGTTCAACAGTAATTTCCATTGACATACAATAATCATTGAAAGTTTGTGAAGTAAATTCTCCAGCATTATCAAGTCTTATTTTCTTGATTGTATAATCGGGAAATTGATTTCACAATTTTATTATTTGAGCCATTAATCTTGCAAATGCCACATTTCGAGTTGACAATAAGCATACATGTGACCATCTGCTAGAAGCATCGATCAATACCATAAAATATCGAAATGGTCCACATGGTGGATGAATTGGCCCACAAATATCACCCTGAATGCGTTCAAGAAATATGGGTGATTCTGTTTGGATTTTAGCTGGCGATGGTCTTATAATAAGTTTTCCAAGAGAACATGCTTTACATTGAAACTTATTATTCTGAAAGATCTTCTGGCCTTTCAATGGATGACCATGCGTATTTTCATTAATTCTTCGCATCATTATTGAACCAGGATGTCCCAATCGATCATGCCAGTTGGTTAATATTGAAGAACTATTAACCACCATATTTGATTCGATTGGCTTTATATGTGTATAATGCAATCCAGTAAGGAGCATTGATAATTTTTCAACCACATATTTTTTTTCTGATTTATATGTGGTAAAACACATATATTTCTGATTTCTATCAGTTATCGTCTCAGTATCATATCCATGAGAATATATGTCATTAAAACTCAACAAATTTCTTTTCGATTGTGGTGAATATAAAGCATCATTTATCAAAAATTTTGTACCATTTGGTAACAAAAATTGTGCTTTACCACAACCTTCAATCAAGTCTACAGGACCTGATATTGTATTCACCATTGTTTTTGTTGGTTTTATTTCCAAAAAATATCTTTCATCTCGCAGAATAGTGTGCGTTGTATCACTATCCGGTATGCAAATTTCCATGATATTATTTCCATGTTTGCTCATAGCATTTTCCTTATCAAACTTCACAAAAATGCAATAAAGAAAAATTAAGTACAATACAAATGCAAAATATAACATGCTTTATAATACAAGAATGCATGAAAAATACAAATTTGTTACAATCTAGTCCCACCAATCTTTTAATCAATGTCTTCGAAATCATTCAAAAAATCTGCAGCATTGAAACTAGTTGAACCAATTAAATGGTCACTATCTTCAACAAAATTGGTCTCTTTTCCTTTTTCCTTTGTCGATTCTTTATAGAGCTTACATAGGTGCTCAGGGGTTCAACAAATATGTGACCAATTCCCTGGAGTGCCACATCTATAACAAACACTCTCAGATATTTTTGAGTGATTTTCATTTTCACTCGTATTTTCATGCTGCCTTTTTGGTGGGTGGTTCGTGACGTTCTTTTGAGATAAGTTATTGAAATAACTATCTCGATTATTTTCATATCCACAGCCATGACCACGACCGCGATAATTTTTACGTCCACGTCCACGTCCACGTCCACGCCCACTTCCTTGATCTCGTCCACGACCAAAATCTGGTCTATGCCTTTGATTTTGGTTTTCATTTTTCATTATGACATTTGCTTCAGGAAATGCCGTTGATCCAGTGAGTCGGGATTGATGATTTCTGATTAACAATTCGTTGTTCTTTTTCGCCACAAGAAGACATGCAATGAGTTCAGAATATCTTGTAGAACCACGCACTCTATACTGTTGCTGTAGAGTTATATTTGATGCGTGAAAAGTGGAAAATATTTTCTCAAGCATTTCCATCTCCGTGACTTCAAGTCCACAGTATTTTAATTGCGAGACTATTCGATACATCGCAGAATTATAATCACTGATTTTTTTAAATTCTTGGAATCTCAACGTATTCCATTCATCACGGGCGGTCAGAAGTATCACTTCCCTTATATGCTCAAATCTTTCTTTCAACCCTTTCCATAAAATCATTGGGTCTTTTTATGTGAGATACTCACATTTCAACCCTTCATCAAGATGTCGGCGTAAGAAAATCATTGCCTTTGCTTTATCTTGTGAGGTTGATATATTAATTTCTTTGATGGTATCACTTAGACCCAATAACTCAAGATGCATCTTTACATCGAGAGTCCATGACATATAATTCTTTTCAGTGATATCGAGCGCAACGAATTCAATCTTTGCCAAATTTGACATGGTGGTACTAGAAAAATAACAATGCATTTTATTAGTTAATTTCCATTAATATGACAATACAAAATAATGGAAGAACGAATATTATAAGTGCGTGTATAAATAGAGAAAAGGTATGTGGTGAAAAATCGCTGGTGAGTACAAAACTCGTGAGCATGATGTTCATAATCGTTATGAAAAATAGCCTTAGAAATGCCATCATCTTCATCTTCGAAAAATCGAGGAGAAATTATTATGAGAGAAAGAGTGAATTTGGTGTGATTGAAAATGAGTTTGAGTGCACATATGTATAGGGCAAAAACTAGCCATTTGTTACCGTTGGGGTAAGAAAAAATCGAGTATGTGTTGAATAAAAATTCGTGATAATCATGTGATGAATATAATGATAATCATAATTAAATATACGCAATAAAATATATATCATATCACGTTATTATAAGGTCAGTGTCCTAGACAACCTCTTATATAATAACATGAAATTATATATTGATATAGTTAGTATATATACATAATAAGTATATATCATATCACGATATTGTTTAAAAATCTTAGAAGATTTTATACTTGTCGTATCCCTTACTGGGAGTGTGGGATGTCGTCTTAACATCCTTCCAGGATTTATAACAAGATTTTAAAAAACTAATTTTTTTTTTCATTTCTGATAATAACATGATATTATATATTAATATATACACAATAAAAATATATAAACAATAAAATAAAAATTCTTACTTGTTGAATATTTTTTGACTTCTTCTTGTATTTTGGAGCGTCGGAAATTATAGAGAACCTTCGAGCGATCGTGCTGATAACGTGTTGTGAAAAAGTAAAAATTTATGGTAAAAAGTAAAAACTCCAAAACTCAAAATATATCAAACTCTACACTTTATAATATTTTTCTCTCAACTCAATTGTATTTTTCATCACAAATGAAGACCAATTTATAGATCCACATTTGAGATTAGTCCAAAAATTAAAACATCATCATCTAATTTTTCAACAATCTATACTATATTATAAAGTACTAAACTCTTAGAATAAATATTTTGGGTGTCTTAGTGTAATATTATCCACTTTTCAAAATTTTAAATGTTTAGATATCTTTTAAATCTTTATATGTTGAATCCCTAAGTTTTGGTGATAATAAAAAATAATTTATTGATAATTCACTGTTGTAGATCTTGCTGTCTTATTTTGTAAAACAGATTATCGACTGCTTTCTTTGAGGATCACTCGTTCGGTCGTGAGATACTCGCGTGGTTACATATAAAAGCCAAGTACTCGCCCGATCTTAAGAAGTAAGTCACTCGACTGTCTACCATGACAAGATCTACTCGTTTGGTCTATAGACAATCCTCGTCCTTTCACCATTACAAGCATATTGTTCACAACGGCTTTAAAGTGATGTATTCTGATTCAAGCTACAATTATCAGAGCTGTCATACACTCTTAAGAAAAGTATGTTGTTAAGATGTTGGAGATTAATTTAAGGTTTTGGTATTTAACAATTAAAGGCAAAATAAGACGACTGATAAAGAGTAAGTCAACTGAACTAAATTACTCAACTGGACAATATCAGTTGACGAAAGGAATAAGTCCTAAGCTACATTGGATATCTCTACGATTGAATTGGACTACTGAAGCTTACGATATTAAAGACGAAAAATTTAATACTGAAGTCAACGACTGAACTTAACATCTCAACTGAATGACTATCAAGATCAGTAAAGGGCACTGATCAACTGAAGATTAAAAGAATGAAAGCCTTCAAAGTATATTCAAGAAAGTAAATCAATAGTCAACAAACATTACCCGAGTTTTAAAATTCGATAGATTTGAATTGTTACTACTTTGGAAAAAATACAAAACCTCTTCAACAAAATGCTACAATAGTACAATGCGCTGGAATGTACTATTCTTATAATATTTCTCCAAGACTTACAATTCAAGCAACGGGACTACTGAGAGAAACAAATACATTTGTATGTATTTTTTTTACCATTTTAGAGTGGTGGCTATAAATAGGGATGAAGATCAGTTGAGGAAGAGCTCTCTCGAACACTTTGCAATCTAAGAACCATTATTGATCAAAATCTCAGTCTACCTTTGAAAGTTTTGAAGCATACGAAATTCAAAAATCACAACTATTCAAGATAGATATTTGATCATCGAGGATCTCATTTATGCTCAGATATTCAAAGTACTTCAAGCATTTGTAATATCAGCCGATGACTGAATTTTTGTTAAGTTTAGGAGTTTCGGCTTATAGAAGTGTTAAGTCCTTGCTGAATTGGGGTTATACAAAGTGTAGTATCACTCAAACCTCCTAGTATAAACCTTTCACTTGGAAGAAGGGGTTCCGTAGGATTTCCAGTCACTGAACAACAACTACCGTGTTCTTACATTACAGACAACTCTTTCTATTTGTGTTTTATCCATTAAGTTGATCTCATTCCACACACTTTTAGTGTTTCATCAATTAATATTGACAGCCAAGAAGGAAAAAATGTGTTTAGTTGTAATCACAACTGAACTAAATTGTTAGTTCGCAAGAAAAGTGTAAAACGTGTATTCACCCCTCTCTACGTACTTCCCCATCAAACACAAGACATGCACAACCATCAAGAAATCAAGAAAATCATAATGTTTTCTCGAAGTTCTCACTGATGAGCTATGATCAGAGAGTTTCTGTGACCGTTGCATTCTTTATTTTGAAAGAACCAAATCTCACATTTATTAAAACGTACTACATTTCAAGGAAGGACAACATCAACAGTACATTTGCATTAATGATCTTCAAATGAACGATGATTCTCTCCATACAAAGGACACTATAAATAGAGATTGCTTGAAAAGAGAAGAACCAAAACTGAAACATTATCTTTGCAACTTGAATCACTTGAATCTAATGTAATAGCAATCTCACTTGAGCACTCAGAAAAGTTTTATCTTCTCAAATAAACCCTCGTTTAACAAGAAAGTTATCAGATATTCAAGGATCAACCAAGGGTCTCTCAACCTTCTCGAAAACATCATATAAGAAAGCTAGGGAAAAAGAGTTTGATAATTTGGATCTAAGGATTCAAATAGTGATCGAAATTTTGTTTGTGATTATTTGATAAGAACTGTAATCTTATCTTGTGGTGTACTAGGAGTTCCGAGTTAGGTCTTGAATAAGCCCTAATATTGGAATTAGATGTTACAGTGTTTGTAAATCAAAGTATTCTAGTGAATTCCTTATTGTGTGGAAGAAGGGGAGATGTAGAAGGGTTCAACCTTCGAACATCCGTATCTCTTGTGTTATTTACTATTCTTTGTTTTGTTGATTTAATTGTGATTCGATTATCAAAACTTCATTGAAGGCATTTGAACTATTTACGCACTTTTAAGTTGTTCAAGTGACTTTAAAAGTTGAGAACTTTGGTCCAGTTGGTTAATACCTACTTGATCGGTCTTGTATTTTAAAGAAAATTTTAAAAGAGTGTGTATTCACCCCCTCTACACACACACCCGATCCCAACAAGTGATATCAGAAATGGTTTTCTCTACTGCTGATATCTATAATCTAATCATGACTTTATTTAACATGATTTCAATGTTCTCTAAAGAAGACAATGACGATTGGAAAATACGTATGCAGGAACATATTTCAGCACATGATGATGACATGTGGTATGTCATCATCGATGATCCCATGAAGATTCTAAAATCCAACAATGCCATAGCATTTTCCAGTGGTGAAAATCAAATGGTGGAGAAACACATATCAGAATGGACCACCGAGGACAAAAAGAAGACAAACTTTGACAATGTTGCAAAGGATATACTTTACAAGACACTATACAAGAACATGTTTAGCAAAATCAATATTTGCTCCACCAAAAAGGAGATCTGAGAAAATCTCACATAGTTGTGTGAAGGCAACGACCAAAAAAAGGAGAACAAGCTCACTGTATTCATCCAGAGGTTTGACAATGTCAAGATGAATGACATGAGTCATTTTTACGTATTTTTTATTGCATGATTTTTGTGTGTTTTGCATTAATGTTAATTCATTTTGTTGTGTTAAAGTTAATTTATGTGAATTTAGTGTTTTTCTCATGCATTTTGTTCACTCGTGTTTTTGTGGTTATTGTGGCAGGTAAACAAGGAAAGAATAAAATTCGGAAAAGAAACAAGGTGCACCCGAGCTATCAATTTTGCAGATCGGGCGCGACATCAAAGAAAAGACAGAAATAACAGAGGAACATGCGCTCGGGCGGCCATTTCTGCAGCCCGAGCGCATGCTCGTAAGGATGAGGCAGTAAGGAGGTATAATTTCCTGCGCCCGGGCTATCATCTGCAGCTCGGGCGCTCTCGCGTAATTTTGGAAATTTTTATTTCGGGAGTTTTAAAAGGAAAGGACTCTTGGGGCAATATAAAGAGAATATTTTCAGACGTTTGGAGGGTGCAACACGCACATAATAAGGCACGACGGCTGTGAAGGGATTGGAAGATCGTTCGGCTTGTTTTGAGTTTTCTTCTCTTCCAAACTTTGAATTTTTATGTTGAAAAACATTGTTAGATTAATTTTTATTATGATTTGTAGTAGCTAAACTTTTTTTTGTTGGAATTTAGGGGATCCGATGATGGGAATGTTTGTGTTGCATATTTTATTATCATTTTATTGTCATTTGTGCGTGCATTCATTTGTTTTAATTAATTTTTTGTTGGTATTTCATAAATCGTATCTACATTACACGCTCCCGTGTTTATTGTGTAGGACGTAGCGTTTTGTCGAGGAAAAGATGGAAAAGCTATTGCGCAAGAATGAATTACGGAGCAGCAATGATCAGAAAATCATATTTAATTTTATAAAAATCCAAATTTGATCTCCACTGTCCTGAACAAAGTTCAAGATGTTTTGAAGCAGCTGTCCAAATTTCAGCTCAATCCGACGGCTAGATCTACAGATATGAATTTTTCAAACTTGCTGCTCGCTGGGAAAAAAGCTGCTCGCTCGATCCGATGAACTCACGCGACCTAGCGGGCCTACAAGAGAAGCTGGACAAACAGTTGGCATAAATAGGCGCGCTCGATCCTACCAATTTGTGCGCTCGAGCGCACCGACTTTTACGAGAAATCTATTTTAATTAGAAAACTTTCTTGGGAAGGACTCTAGTCTTTAAATACATCATATAACGCGAAAATTACTATCTTCTGATGACTTCTGAAGATCTTTAGACAGCTACATATAGAGAATTCATCTGCCGGCTAGTTTTTATCTTTCTTGTTCTTATATTTTAATTCTTCTTGTTTTTATTCTTGGTTGAGGAAGAAGAACCCTTGAATTTATTTATCTTGTGAGATTCAGATTTTCATTGTTTGATTTTTATCGAGTATCAAGAGTTGTTCTTGTTTATTTCATGCTTGTGTGTTTGATTATTAGATTGATCACCTGATAATTCTTTCGTACAATCTACCGCTAAATTAGAATTCAAATCCGTAATTGTTTGAATCATATAATTTGTGAAGCAAGTATGATTAATATTTTCTGTTGTTGAATTTTTTAAATCGCAGGAACAACAATTGACTAGGCTAAATACAACCGCTGGTGTTTGTGTTGTCTAGTTTCATTAGTTTTACTCATTTGAATGCTACCGTGAGTTTACATCTAGATTGCTGTTATTTGGTTAATTTATTGGTAAGAGTTAATTTAGAATACTGTTTTCTGATTAGCTAAAATTAAGGTGAAACATGAATTAAATTTCCAATGATGAATATTTGATGTGAATTAATTATTTTTAGGGAATCGATGATCGAGTGAATGATTTCAAGGGTATAGTCGATCGATACCAAGTCTCGTTATTTTATTAATTTTTCTTATTTTAATTCTTGCATAGTAGTTAGTAAAATCTAAAAATCCCCTTTTATTTATTTCCATTATTTTTAATAACACAAATAAATTTCACTTTCCTCGTGGGAACGATCCCCACTCTTGCTACTACATGTTTATTTAGTTAATCTGAGTTGGGTTAATTTGGGCGTGATACGACTAAGCGTTACCAAATTTTGGCGCTGTTTCCGAGGAAAGGCGTTTAATTTATTTGTGTTTTTGTTTTTGTTTTATTTTTATTATTCCTCCTAGTGCTACTCTGGTTTGTTCGTGCGTGCAGGTGAATCTTCGGAAGAAGAAGAATTTTCATACGACCCAGAGATAGAAAGAACTTTGAATAGGCGAAGGAGGATTCTTATGGTTTAATACTTTGAGATGTCAAGTCAACAAGTATTCACAAGTTTTATCCAGCAACACGGAGAGCCATTCTACGTAGCATGAAAGAGATTCAAAGATTTGGAAACCATCTTTCGGTATCATGAGTTTTCTAACTATTCTCTCCTTACATATTTTCTTAATGGTTTGGATGCAGTGACAAGAAAATGGGTAATTGATGGAGCTTTCACAGCTGGTATTTCAATATTTTTCCGAGATGATGATACCATGAGACACCTGTTGGATGATATGGTCGAGTTTGACTATTACCGGTATTCACACTCTCAATACCCAGATTTTACAGACCAACCATTCGAGCTTCAAAAGGAGGAGGAAAGTTGTTCGCAATTGATCTTACATCTGCTGGAGGATATCATGAGAAAGCTTGTGGCATCGACTGTGGAAACTGTAGAAGATCTAAAAAATTCTAGATGTCACCTTGTGGAGAAAATGGAGGATATCAAGAGATCAATCCGCCATGAACACAAAAAACATGAAGTAAAGCAAGATACTCAAGTAGTGATCAACCCAATTTGGTTTAATGATGATGACTCAGAGAACCAGGATTAGGAGTGTGAATCAAATCATGCTGAAGATTTAGAGTTGCTTCTGTCTTCTCTTCTTATTGAACCTCAGTCGGAATATGTTCTGGAAGATACAGGGTATGATGGGAATATGTTTCCACTCGAGTTTGAGGATGACGGAGTTCAATAGTCTATCGATATGAGCTCATAGATTGTATTATCATACACACATCCCCAAGATCCTTTCTTTTTCATTAGTAACAGTTTCAAAAGATTTTGGCTTCCGAGAGCCCGTAGAGATGTTCTCTTTCTATGTTTACCAGCTATGGAGTGTTGTTGAGGTGACGAGCTTTAACTGTTTATATCTAGCCAAGCTTGAGGGCACATGGAACAAAAACCCCTTTGTGGTGTCATATGACACTTATTTTGGGCGTCATCCGCTATTTGAAGAGTGCTTCTGAGGGTCAAGCCAATGACTAAAAATCAAGCGCTGGCTGGGAGGCAACCCAGTATTCTTTCTTTTATTTAGTTTTTATCTTTCATTTAGTTCTTATGTTTTATTTTCGTTGTTTTCAGGAACCTAGCCGCCCCATCAGTAGACCAATTGTCAATATGAGTCTCTCATTATTTAGCCTGAGGCCAAAGAGGACGACAATGCCAACACTTGAACCAGGGGAGTTCAGTTTTAATTTTGCATCTCGTTATCATTTTGTTATTTGTGTTGTGTGTTGTGTGTTGTGTTTTTAGTGCTAGAGCATTGAGGGCAATGCTTTAGATAATGTTGGAGAACGCGGCGATCAGATCAATCAGGATTGATACCCGGTGCAGCGGAAGTTAAAATTTTTTATATGGAACGATTCCATAATGGGTATCAACCTTACGATTAAATTGTGTGTGTAAAAATTAAATAACGATTATAAAATTTTTACCTTCAATCTCGAATCGAGATTTTGGACACCAACAGATTTCTCTGCTCTTGTTGTATATCCCTGGAACTGATGGACGAACTGTTCTTCAATCAGGTCCACGAACGGATATTGAATCCCTCTGATAGATTGCACTAGAAAATCTATCAGAAGTTTCTACGAAGAGATTAACGAATTTGATCCGTTAAACCAGACTGCAAATTCAAAATTCACAGGCTGGGTTTTTCGAGCAGAGAGGGGAGAGGGGGGCGGCGGCCACTAGGTCTCAAAACCCTAGTTAATTTCGAAAATTATGCCTCTGTTGTGTTAATTTCTGTACTGCAATAACTTATTTATAATGTAGGCCGCTAACAGCTTAGGGCCCATTAGTCATAAGTTCAAGCCCGACAAGCAAAGCCCGCATGTTCAGAAATTAATATAAAATTCATCGTGACTCCGATTGATAAACCGATTTCACCAATGTGCACCATTTCTGCACCTTTTAAAGTCAAGATAAATTTTTCTGAATCCGAATTCAGTGGTTTCCAAAAATGTCCATCCCTATGTCATTTTAGGAAATCTTACTCCTCTACTCATAATTAAGAAGTCCAACTTCTTTGTTCATTAAATTTAACTCTTTAAATTTAACTATCTCAACGGGGATTAAAAATCCATTACTCTGTATGACCCTCAATGGTTCAGGGATACAGCTAGCCGTGGGCTCACAACTCCTTGTGACTCGGAACAACAATTTCCGACTTGCCCATCGAATCATGGTAAGAGCGCCTAGCAACATCGCCCCATGATTCCCTAGGTATCACTGATAGTGCCTGCAAGAACCAATAGATTTTGGTTAGCGTACAGTACGGTCCCTTCATCCAAATATCCCGATCGAATCAACAACCATTGGTATATCGAGAGTCGCTCGAGATTCGATAACTATGCAATACATCTTGAAGATCAAATAGTGACATCGCATGTGCTACTAAGAAACCATTTCTTAAAACA
The DNA here is from genome assembly GCF_033568475.1 of Henckelia pumila. Classification (NCBI taxonomy): domain Eukaryota; kingdom Viridiplantae; phylum Streptophyta; class Magnoliopsida; order Lamiales; family Gesneriaceae; genus Henckelia; species Henckelia pumila. Next base: position 119,085,503 of record NC_133123.1, on the reverse strand, counting down.
CATCATGTACTCTGGCCAGAGATTCGTCACACTAATATCTCCTCAGATCGCATAGGATATCCACACTCGCAAGTATGTGGTGAATCCTTGACAACAAAGCATCGACTCCTATATGTGTTGTAACTGTACCCAATCCCGACACCTGATGACCCGAATAGAGTCGGTAAACGAGTCAAAGCACAGTACTAGCATATAGAGTCTCAATGATGTTTCAAGTAGTAAGGACTAATGGTGTACAACCAAAACCGCGGACTTTATCCACTCGATAAGTGATAACCACTTGGAAAGTCCGGATAGGGTAGTTCGATCATTCATCGTATGAATATCCATTTGCATGCTTCGAACATCTCCATGTTCCTTACCAATGAAACGTGGTACTCTGCATCGCAAATGCTAGTCTCAAACTCAAGCGATCCTTATCCTTATTATCGGACGGCTCAATTGACTAGGAACAGTTTAGAATATACAGTGACTATAAGATGTGTTTCATGATAGACATCCCCATGTTATACCACATCTTACATCACTATAGTATATTCAAGGTCTTTATCAAAACAACAATAGTATATCACAATATAACAATATGAAGAAAGATAAAGTCATTGCCATTAATAAAAGTGTAAATAATATTAAACAAAAGATTGTTTATACAAAGAGTCATCAAAGCCCTTAGCCACAAGTTGGCTCACCGGGCACCCACTCTTTCAATCTCCCACTTGCCCTAAAGCCAACTAGTCATACAACGTAGACCCATTGCTTCGCGATGTTTGTCAAATAATGGTCCTGGCAAGGGCTTAGTAAGTGGATCAGCGATATTGTCTGCAGAGGCCACTCTTTCGACAGTGATGTCTCCTCTTTCCACAATCTCTCGGATGATGTGGTATTTCCTCAGTACGTGTTTGGATCTTTGATGAAACCTTGGTTCCTTTGCCTGAGCAACGGCACCCATGTTGTCACAGTACACCGGGACTGGACCAACAACTTCAGGAATGACGCCCAACTCTTGGACGAAATTCCTCATCCAAACGGCCTCTTTAGCAGCAGCTGATGCTGCAATGTATTCTGCCTCAGTGGTGGAATCCGCTGTGGTGTCCTGCTTGGAACTCTTCCAAGAGACAGCACCGCCATTGAGCAAGAACACAAATCCAGAGGTTGACTTCGAGTCATCCACGTCACTTTGGAAGCTAGAGTCGGTATAGCCTTCCAATTTTAGTTCTCTTCCTCCATATACCATGAACATATTCTTAGTACTTCGTAAGTACTTAAGAATGTCCTTCACGGCTTTCCAATGCATTTGACCGGGATTAGCTTGATATCTGCTCGTGACACTCAGAGCAAATGCTACATTCGGTCTGGTAGATATCATCCCATACATGATACTACCTATGGCTGACGCATATGGTACATGTGTCATTTTCTCTATCTCTTCACCAGTCTTGGGACACATAGACTTGGATAGAGAAACTCCATGACACATGGGTAGATGTCCTCTCTTGGACCCATCCATTGAAAACCGTTTCAATATGGTGTCGATGTAGGTTGATTGAGTGAGTCCTATCATTCTCTTAGATCTATCTCTATAGATCTGTATCCCTAGAATATAGGATGCCTCACCCAAATCCTTCATCGAGAATCTACCTGATAACCATATCTTTGTTGACTGCAACATCCCTACATCATTCCCAATGAGTAGGATGTCATCAACATAAAGTACTAAGAATGTCACAACATCCTTAACTACTTTCTTGTACACGCATGGTTCCTCCGGGTTCTTGATGAAACCAAAATCCTTTATTGTTTCATCAAATTTCTGGTTCCAACTTCTTGATGCTTGTTTTAGACCATAAATTGATCTCTGAAGCTTGCATACCTTATGCTCGCTTCCCATGGATGTGTAACCCTCAGGCTGCTTCATATAGATTTCTTCCTTCATGTCTCCATTAAGAAAAGCAGTCTTCACATCCATTTGCCATATCTCATAGTCATACCAAGCAGCTATGGCAATAAGGATTCTTATGGACTTGAACATTGCAACTGGTGAAAAGGTTTCATCATAGTCAACTCCTTGTCTTTGAGTATAACCTTTCGCCACCAATCGCGCCTTGTAGGTCAATACCTTACCATCAGGCCCAAGCTTTCTCTTGTAGATCCATTTACACCCTATTGGAACAATTCCATCGGGAGGATCTACTAAAGACCAAACTTGGTTTGTATGCATCGAATCTATTTCCGACTGCATAGCTTCAAGCCATAAATTTGAATCCGCATCAGAAATTGCTTCCTTGAAGTTTCTTGGATCACATCCAACATCGGGTTCATCTTGATCCCCTTCAAGAAGAAGACCATATCGAATAGGAGGTCTAAAAGTCCTCTCGGATCTTCTAAGTACAGGCGTGTCTATCAATGGTTCCTGAGGTGTAGGATCGTTATTTTGTATTTTGGGTTCTTCTTGAATTTCTTCGAGTTCCATCATCTCGCCTTTCTTATCCAATAAGAACTCCTTCTCCAAGAAGGTGGCATTCCTTGAAACAAACACCTTTGTTTCAGCAGGATAATAGAAATAATATCCGATTGAATTCTTCGGATACCCTACAAAATAACATAAGCTGGATCGACTATCCAACTTATCTCCCACTGTCCGCTTCACGTAAGCAGGACATCCCCAAATCCTCAAGTACGAATACTTAGGAGCTTTGCCATTCCATAACTCGTATGGTGTTTTGTCCACTGCTTTGGTGTGGACGTTGTTCAACAACAACACCGCCGTTTCAAGCGCATAGCCCCAAAACGAAGGTGAAAGCTCAGTGAAGCTCATCATGGATCGAACCATGTCCAACAAAGTTCGATTACGACGCTTCGATACACCATTCAGCTGTGGTGTCATAGGAGGAGTCCACTGAGAGAGAATCCCATTCTCTTTTAGATAGTCCAAAAACTCGGTACTTAAGTATTCTCCACCTCGATCCGATCGAAGTGCTTTAATACTTTTACCTAGCTTGTTTTCTACTTCAGCCTTGAATTCTTTGAACTTTTCAAATGCTTCAGACTTATATTTCATTAAATATAAATACCCATACCTTGAATAATCATCAGTAAAGGTAATGAAGTAGGTGTGGCCATATTGAGTACCAATTCTAAATGGACCACAAACGTCTGTATGGATCAAATCCAACAGATTTTGACTACGCTCAGGTTTCCCCTTAAAAGGAGATTTAGTCATTTTTCCTTTCAGGCAGGATTCACAAGTAGGTAGAGAGTTAATATCAGACATATCAAACATGCCCTCTCCCACTAGCTTGTTCATCCTCCTTGAGGAAATATGACCTAGCCTAGCATGCCAAAGGTTTGCCGGGTTTTGACTATCGATTTTCCTTTTGTTTGTTGTTACCGGTTTATCAACATAATTTATTGGAACGTCTTTTAATTTTAAGTTATATAGATCGTTTTTAAATTGTCCACTTCAAATCAAACATTCATTCTTGTAAATATTGCAAATCTCATTCACAAAATTACAAGAAAACCCATCTCTATCAAGCATAGAAATAGAAATAATGTTTTAATGAAATCTTTGGCACAAATAAAAATATCTTTCTCATAATACAACTTAAAATTGGTTTGCAAAATTAAACAAATATTTCTCATAGCTATGGATTTAACTCTGGAACCATTCCCGAGCCTTGACTGGGTCTCACCCAGCCTTAGCATATTACTTCTTGTCATCATTTGCAACTCATTGCAAATATGAGATCTACATCTGGTATCCAATACCCAAGAATTAGTATTAAGAAAAACATTTATTTCAATGTAAAACATACCCTTTGCAGTTCGCAACTGCTCGAGGTATTCCTTGCAGTTACGTTTCCAATGACCGGGTTTCTTGCAGTGATGGCAAACTTGTTTAGACTTGTCCAATTTTGCATGTAACATTTGGCCTTGAGATCATGGTCCAACCATTTCTCTAGTTCGGCCAACTTTTCGGCAGTTACATGAGTCGGGGCTGTTTTCGGAGAAGCCTTTTCTAACACTTAGAAAATATTTTCCGAACTTAGGACAATCTTAACTTATGGAATCATTCTGTATTGTTTGCGCCAGTAAGTTTGTTTTATTGGAGAATTGAAACATGTAGATTACGAAGATTCATCATAATGATATACTGAGATGAAACAGACAATTATCGATGATTGTTTAATTAATTTACTAAGACATAAAATAGGCGAAATTTATTTTATGAATCTCACTCCCACTATTTTAACGATTTCACTACCCTCTAGTGAAAACGGGAAACTGTTTTCCTTAGTGAGAACATGGAGTCCAATTGAGAAACTATGGTCCCGAATAATATCAGCCAACCACAATTTTCAAAAGGTAGAGCCCAATTGCTTCCAAAGCAACCTCCACGTTTTTACCTCATGTCCAATAAGGGCCCAATAATATGAAGCCGTTTATTGTGACATGTCAAGATGACCCATCAATATTAAGTTGTGATGGACGGTCGCCATGTGGATCCCCCAATAATATGAGCCGATCCCATGGGAGTTCCACCCAACTTACAACATGTGTCGATCCAATGTACAACTTTCCGACGAACGGGCCCCCCCCAATAATATGAGCCGGACCGTATCCGCGGGTAGCATCTCATACATTGATCGTTGATGGAAGGTAGGAACATTTAAACAAATTTAAATTTCCTTTATTTATCTTGATATCAATTTTAAATCATATTTAAAATGAGGAATTTTAATTTTGAAAATTTGTCTCATCATTTTAAAATTTTGTATGCTTGCCGGATTCACACAATTATGTCTAAAACATGCATACAACAATAATATCACATATTATATAGGATGATCGATTCCATTTCTAATCGACCCGTGGTTGCCAATCACGAGTCTTAGTCCAATCCTAGGTAATATGCAGTATGCAATGCAATCCTATTACATTGAGCTTCCAATTTACATTTTTTCTGTCTTTATTGTCTGCTGGGCCCACCTCCATCTTCAAATCTTCATCTCCCACTAAGTCTAATGTATTTACAATAAATAACCATGACAAGTATGGGATACATTTCAAGGGGTGGGAACGGGCCATAAACCAAGCCCACTTTTATTACATATGACAATTCATATTGGGCCATAAACCAGACCCATTAATAAAACCAACAACAATAAAAACAAATGTAAATTCCTAACATACACCTACAAAATTGGTCATGGCAATCGATCATCCTTATCCAATAACATTTAATTCAAAATTAATTTATTGGATAACATGCAATGGCAATTTAAATTTAAAAGGATAAAATCATATTTCATATATAAAATCTTATTTTACATACAAAATCATATTTTATCTTTTTATCAAATAAAATCATATTTTATCTATAAAATCCAATTTTATACATAAAATCACATTTTATTTAATATATCCATAAGATCACATCTTATCATCAATTGTACCAAAAATAATTAATTTTAAAATTCAATTTAACGGATAAAATATTAAATTTTCCAAAAATTCAAATTTATCCAAAAATTAATTTTAAAATTTTCGGACTCGAACAATTCGATCCGACGCCCCGTGGACCAATCAAAAACAATTTTCGATTGGACCAAAAATAGAATTTTAACATATTAAAATTTAATTTAAAAAATTAAAAATAATTTTTCCCGCGGGCCGCCCGGGACATTCCCGGGCTGCCCGCGCCCCAATGGGGTCGGACCGGGCAGCCCGGCTGCCCCTAGGGCAGCGACGATCGCTGCATAGGGCAGCGACCATCGCTGCCCCCGCCCGGGCAGCGATCCAATCGCTGCCCGGGTTTTTGCCCGAAAAAAAAAATTATTTTTAAATATTTATTTTGTTTCAAAAACCGAGGCTTAAAATTTTTTTTGTACAATCGATTAATTTAATCGCTTGATCTGAGCAACCTGGCTCTGATACCACTGTTGAAGAACGCGGCGATCAGATCAATCAGGATTGATACCCGGTGCAGCGGAAGTTAAAATTTTTTATATGGAACGATTCCATAATGGGTATCAACCTTACGATTAAATTGTGTGTGTAAAAATTAAATAACGATTATAAAATTTTTACCTTCAATCTCGAATCGAGATTTTGGACACCAACAGATTTCTCTGCTCTTGTTGTATATCCCTGTAACTGATGGACGAACTGTTCTTCAATCAGGTCCACGAACGGATATTGAATCCCTCTGATAGATTGCACTAGAAAATCTATCAGAAGTTTCTACGAAGAGATTAACGAATTTGATCCGTTAAACCAGACTGCAAATTCAAAATTCACAGGCTGGGTTTTTCGAGCAGAGAGGGGAGAGGGGGGCGGCGGCCACTAGGTCTCAAAACCCTAGTTAATTTCAAAAATTATGCCTCTGTTGTGTTAATTTCTGTACTGCAATAACTTATTTATAATGTAGGCCGCTAACAGCTTAGGGCCCATTAGTCATAAGTTCAAGCCCGACAAGCAAAGCCCGCATGTTCAGAAATTAATATAAAATTCATCGTGACTCCGATTGATAAACCGATTTCACCAATGTGCACAGAAACCATTTCTGCACCTTTTAAAGTCAAGATAAATTTTTCTGAATCCGAATTCAGTGGTTTCCAAAAATGTCCATCCCTATGTCATTTTAGGAAATCTTACTCCTCTACTCATAATTAAGAAGTCCAACTTCTTCGTTCATTAAATTTAACTCTTTAAATTTAACTATCTCAACGGGGATTAAAAATCCATTACTCTGTGTGACCCTCAATGGTTCAGGGATACAGCTAGCCGTGGGCTCACAACTCCTTGTGACTCGGAAAAACAATTTCCGACTTGCCCATCGAATCATGGTAAGAGCGCCTAGCAACATCGCCCCATGATTCCCTAGGTATCACTGATAGTGCCTGCAAGAACCAATAGATTTTGGTTAGCGTACAGTACGGTCCCTTCATCCAAATATCCCGATCGAATCAACAACCATTGGTATATCGAGAGTCGCTCGAGATTCGATAACTATGCAATACATCTTGAAGATCAAATAGTGACATCGCATGTGTTACTAAGAAACCATTTCTTAAAACACATCATGTACTCTGGCCAGAGATTCGTCACACTAATATCTCCTCAGATCGCATAGGATATCCACACTCGCAAGTATGTGGTGAATCCTTGACAACAAAGCATCGACTCCTATATGTGTTGTAACTGTACCCAATCCCGACACCTGATGACCCGAATAGAGTCGGTAAACGAGTCAAAGCACAGTACTAGCATATAGAGTCTCAATGATGTTTCAAGTAGTAAGGACTAATGGTGTACAACCAAAACCGCGGACTTTATCCACTCGATAAGTGATAACCACTTGGAAAGTCCGGATAGGGTAGTTCGATCATTCATCGTATGAATATCCATTTGCATGCTTCGAACATCTCCATGTTCCTTACCAATGAAACGTGGTACTCTGCATCGCAAATGCTAGTCTCAAACTCGAGCGATCCTTATCCTTATTATCGGATGGCTCAATTGACTAGGAACAGTTTAGAATATACAGTGACTATAAGATGTGTTTCATGATAGACATCCCCATGTTCTACCACATCTTACATACACTATAGTATATTCAAGGTCTTTATCAAAACAACAATAGTATATCACAATATAACAATATGAAGAAAGATAAAGTCATTGCCATTAATAAAAGTGTAAATAATATTAAACAAAAGATTGTTTATACAAAGAGTCATCAAAGCCCTTAGCCACAAGTTGGCTCACCGGGCACCCACTCTTTCAGATAAGTATGGGTTGGTGCATTCAGTATTTGGTATTTTGTCTTGCATTTGTTTTTGTTTTGTATTTGCATATAGTTCGTAAATTGTTTCATGTGTGTTTTGTGTGCATAAGTAAAGGATGATTTCTAGCCTTTCTAGGCTATGAAGATGAAGTTGAAAATATTTACAAATTTTTTTAAAAAAAATTGTACTCTTGATTGGACATGAGAAACCATAGGTTGATTGTTGAATATTCTTAAGCACGCATGTTTAACCAGTGAAGTGTAGTGATGTATTAGATTTTTTGGATGACTGTTGGACCATTGCATGACAATAGATGTTTGTGAAACTTGATAGTGCTTGAATCTTGATGATTTTTTTTTTGATATGGCATACACTTTCTTGGGCGCACCTTAAAATTTTTTGTTTTATGAAAAAGAAAAGCAGTTTTTTGGAAACCAATTAACTCCATCCGGGTTGCGAGCAAGATGTTTGAAATCCTATTCATCTTGTTTGTGGCTAAGTATGCGGATTACATGGGGTTATTCTTTTGAAAAAAAAATATAACAATTCCATCCGAGCGTGAAATGTGAATGAAATTCTATTCATTATTTCATATCTAAGTTTGCGGATTCCATGGGATTCTAGTTCCATCCGGGCTATAGACGAGGGGATTGAAATACGAATCCTATCTAGTTATAGCTAAGTCTGCGGGTATTGGGACTTTTAAAAAATGTCGGGTGCAAAATCCGACGGTGCGTAATTATTCTCAAGGAAGTTGTGTTGTGTTGAAGGATTGTTGGGAGGAGAGTTCTTGATGGTGAGGCTTGCACTGAATTGTTATAGGTCGGCGAACAGTTTTGAAGCTTTGTTCTTTTGAAGTTGCATGTAACTGGGGTAACATGACACACACACACGTTCGCATTTGACTGCAGGTGTATCATTGATGATTGAGGGTAACTATAAACTTGTTTTAGATGAAAGTGGTTTTCTCTGAGGCTATGATATGCGTGATTCGTCCTTGCTTATGTGTTTGTTCTGTTTCATTTGTTTTTGCATAACTTGCTCGTGGGCGAGCAAGAATTTAGTGTGGGGGTATTTGATGTGCATGTTTGTGTTGCATATTTTATTATCTTTTTATTGTCATTTGTGCATGCACTCATTTGTTTTAATTATGTTTTTGTTGGTATTTCATACATCGTGTCTACATTACACGCTCCCGTGTTTATTGTGTAGGACGTAGCGTTTTGTCGAGGAAAAGATGGAAAAGCTATTGCGCAAGAATGAATTACGGAGCAGCAATGATCATAAAATCATATTTCATTTTATAGATATCTAAATCCGATCTCCACTTTCCAGAATAAAGTTCAAGATATTTTGAAGCAACTGTCCAAATTTCAGCTCAATCCGACGGATAGATCTACAGATATGAATTTTTCAAAATCGCTGCTCGCTGAAAAAAAGCTGCTCACTCGATCCGATGAACTCACGCGCCCTAGCGCGCCTACAAGAGAAGCTGGACAGAAAGTTGGCATAAATAGGCGCGCTCGATCGTACCAATTCGTGCGCTCGAGCGCACCGACTTTTCCGAGAATTCCGTTTTAATTAGGAAACTTTCTTGGGAAGGACTCTAGTCTTCAAATACATCATATAACGCAAAAATTACTATCTTCTGATGACTTCTGAAGATCTTTAGACGGCTACATATAGAGAATTCATCTAGCGGCTAGGTTTTATCTTTCTTGTTCTTATATTTTAATTCTTCTTGTTTTTATTCTTGGTTGAGGAAGACGAACCCTTGAATTTATTTATCTTGTGAGATTCAGATTTTCATTGTTTGATTTTTATCGAGTATCAAGATTTGTTCTGGTTTATTTCATACTTGTGTGTTTGATTATTGATTGATCACCTGATAATTCTTTCGTACAATCTACCGCTAAATTAAAATTCAAATCCGTAATTGTTTGAATCATATAATTTGTGAAGCAACTATGATTAATATTTTCTGCTGTTGAATTTGTTAAATCGTAGGAACAACAATTGACTAGGCTAAATACAACCGCTGGTGTGTTGTCTAGCTTCATTAGTTTTACTCATTTGAATGCTACCGTAAGTTTAAATCTAGATTGCTGTTATCGGGTTAATTTATTGGTAAGAGTTAATTTAGAATGCTGTTTTCTGATTAGCTAAAATTAAGGTGAAACAGTAATTAAATTTTCAATGATGAATATTCGATGTGAATTAATTATTTTTAGGGAATCGATGATCGAGTGAATGATTTCAAGGGTATAGTCGACCGATACCAAGTCTCGTTATTTTATTGATTTTTCTTATTTTAGTTCTTGCATAGTAGTTAGTAAAATCTAAAAATCCCCTTTTATTTATTTCCAGTATTTTTAATAACACAAATAAATTCATTTTTCTCGTGGGAACGATCCCTACTCTCGCTATTACATGTTTATTTAGTTAATCTGAGTTGGGTTAATTTGGGCGTGATACGACTAAGCGTTACCATCCGAACCCCAAAACACGTCTGTGTGATTGAATTTGTTGGACGAATTGAGTTTACTTGATACTATTATTTGATTTTGTCATGGTTTATTCTTCTATGTTAAGGAATGGCTAACTTTAGCATAAATTCGTAGATTGTGAATTGTTATCGAGAGATAAATTCATGATTAGGACGAGTGACATAATCCATGGACTAAAAATACGCATAGAGATATGATATTTAGTACATGTTGATAACCATAGACCACCAGGTTGAAAGTTGTAGGAATTCAAGGAACACAAAGCAATCAGTAATGATAAATAATTAAAAAAATTTAATTGTTTCATTAACTTGAATTAGATTGGCATAAACTCGAGAGAGAGTGTCGATATATCAGGAATTCCTGTCGAATTTATGTGTATAAAAGTGAATTTCAATCGTCCAATTCAATTAGAAGGAAGGTGAACTGAGATTCCAACAAAATATTCTCATATTATATTTTCTCTTTCGAAATTTGAATTCGTTTATTTCCTTGAAATTTAGTTATTTAAGTTGAATTTATTAGTTTATAATTTTAGTATAATCATTCATTAAATTTTCGTTACTTTGGGTAGAGGAATACAATAATTGAATTATTGTGACATAGTCTCTGAGGACGATACTCGTACTCAGTACGCTTTACTATAACTTGATTCGTGTACTTGCGATAATTTTGAGCATAACTTGAGTACGCTATACTCGTACTAGTATTTGCTCGATCAAGTTTTTGACGCCGTTGTCGGGGACTATTGATTACTTTAATTTTTTTTATTTACATTTTTTTATTCCAATTTTAATCATTATTTCCATCTATGAACTGCAGGATATTCCGGTAGTGCATGCAACATTCACCTGATTCGGAACTTGTGCCTTTTGATCCAAATATCGAATGAACTTTTCGCAGGAGAAGAAGGCTACAACAAGAAGCAATGGTGGATGAAGAAAGACTACGTTTAGATGGACATGCTGAGAATAATGCACCACCTGTCTACAGATCCATGATGGATAGCGCCTTTCCATCCATCGACGATGCCAGACCAAGCATCATCAGGCCAACCGTAGCAGCGAATCATTTTTAAATCAAGCCTGCTATCATTCAAATGGTGCAAAACACAGTCCAATTTGGTGGGATGACGATCGATGACCCATATGCTCACCTTACAAATTTTCTAGAAATTTGTGATACTTTCTGTAACGCCCAGAATTATTTAATTTTGATCCAAAAATATTTAATTTGGGAATATTTGGAGTTTTGATTTAAATTCTAATATTCTTAAATTATTTCGGATTGAAATTGAATAAATTGAGAAATTGAGGACTGAATTGCAATTATTGCATAGTTGAGGGGCCAAAGTGTAAAATCCTTATTTGGGTTGGACACTTGTGATTTTTCCTAGCACTCACGTGTGAAACACTATTTTTCCATCAGATTACTCAGCAAAGAAAAGAAAAGGAAACCGAGAACAAGAACAGAGAAAATCCCAAGCCTTCTTCTTCATTTTGCGATTGCCATATCTTTTGAGCATCCGATTTAGATTCCGAAAGATGTTTTGGAATCCTTGAAACGAGACCTTCGATTTGATGTAAGTTTCCTCTTTTTTCTTTAGGGTTTGAGATTTCGAAATGGACAGATATCAGATGTTGTTATGAAATTGTGTTGTTGAGATTTTATCTTGTATAATCTTGAAGTTGGGTTGAAGAGTGATTTGTATATCATGTTCTTATGAATTCTCAACTATGATTTGATTCTTATACCTGCTGATATGTTGGTTGTGAAGCTTCAACAGCTGATGTACATGTTAGAAATGTTGTAGATATGTTCAGAATCGCCGAGTTATACCGATATGCCGTCAAACTCTTGATTTGCAATGTTTTGCTAGCTTGTGCTTGAGCTGCTATTGAGGTGTATCATAGCTGATATTTCCTTGGTTGTATGCTATGTTTTCAGTATATAAACAGGACACATTGAGCTTGAAAACATCGCCTCTGAAACCAATAGAAGAAAGCACAAGGTTGGTAGAGTTTTGCCTTGAAGTTTGTTTGAAGAGTGAGCAGCTTTTTGATATAGATTTGGGGATTGTATGGTACAGATTTGGACAAGCTAGAACAAGTTAGAAGACATCCCAAACATCACATTTGAAAGGTAAAAGTGGACTATTAATTGATTGGGATTACAACTCGAGATGGTTTGTATCGAGTTTCCCCTAAATCACATACTTGTTTGCTTAATTGCTCTTATGTGTTTTTATTTGAGTTGTTGAATAAGTTTTGATGTTATGAATGCCTTGATGATGATATATGTTGCATTCATCTTGAAGACTTATTCCTTGATTTTGAAATGAACGGAAACGTTCGAATAGACGATTTGTGGAGTCGTATATGTATGGCCTGGGTGGTTGTTTTAGCCTAGCGTCTGATTTGCATATATGATTGCTTCAAAGTCTAGAGAAGCAAGATAAGTAACCCCACCTCGATCGGGAGAGTCGGTGGATTAGTTATGATATCTACTTCTCGGGATCCCAATCGACGAATGACGAAATGAACCTTGTTTTGAAAACATGCATTGTAATTACTTTTATATCATGATCTTGATATATGTTGTTATGCATGTTTAGTTGCTTTTACTGGGAAATCTATTTCTCACCGGAGTTATCCGGCTATTGTTTTGTTGTATGTGTCATTGCAATAGGAGGGAGTAGAACCGGGCAAAGGCGTGCTTAACAAACAAGGGATGAGTTGAACATAGCGTGATGATCCGAGTTAGAAGTTGAATGAGCTGTCATGATGTATATTTGAACCTTGAACATAATCATGTTATAGTTATAGTATCAAGACTTGTTGATGATGATATTATGATCTTGTTATTGTATTTAGAACATGTGAGATGTTGTAAATTCTTAAAACACCATGAAGTATCTTGATCTTGTTATATAGCAATGTGTTATGCATATTTTGGAAAGTCTTGATTATTATGATTGTAAGGCTTGTTATGATCTAATGGTATCCATTGTATAGCATGTTAGAATGCATGTTAGATGTTGCTATGGATTGGATCATGAATAAATCCTTGTTTGAGTTGATCTTGGATGGAAATATTTGGAGAACCATTTTTGACAGCAGCTGAACAATTTTCTGGTGCAGTGGCCGGCGCACGGGCGAGCAAGTACTCGCGCGCGCGCGAGCCAGCTCTTGAGATCTCGGTCTCATTGGCCGGCGCGCGCGCGAGGGGTGATGCCCGCGCGTGCGCAGGGCAATCTATTTTTAAAAAAAATATTTTTTTTATCCTTTTGTTTAGCCATTGATTGTTTTCTATTATTGTTGATTAATGTTTATTGAGAGATTAGAACTCGGGTCGTCAAGAGATTAGAACTCGGGTCGTCACAACAGGTGGTATCAGAGCAAGAACATTCTGGACTTAGATAGACAGTGAGTGGGGTAGATCGAGTCTTCTGCCTTACTTATTTTTTTTTATCATGCTATGATTTAATTACGTGATTGAATTACATGTTTTAAATGCTAGCATGATTTACTTTCAAGTATTTTATTACAAGATGTTGTATTTATTTTATTTGAAAGTATGATTACGATGATTAAAGATGCATGCTTATTGGAATATCTGAACTGATAGAGGCATGTATCCTGATGAATTATGACATGCTACCTGATTATCTGAATTGATTGGAAGCATGTTTTATTTGAAGATTGTGATTATTTATTTAAGATTGAATCAGAACCGAGTCTTGATCAGAGGTAAGATGATCAGAGGAGGACTGAGATAATTTGATGATTTGGTATTCTAACCATTTTGATAATCAGATATGTCTCGAAGACCAGGCCGACCTCCTCTGAGACCCCATGTTCCTATTTCTCTACCAGAACAGACAGTTCATACTCCACCGACAGTGGTAACACCGATTGTGCCTCAAGCTGCGGTCCCGAGTAATGAACAGGGTAGTACATCACGAGATATGACAGATATGACTGCAACTCCGATGAAAACACTACTGAAACGTTTTCAATCATACAAGCCGCCAACCCTGAAAGGCACTGAAAATCCAGTTGAATGCGAAGGATGGCTTGATGACATGGAGATGTTATTTGATTCACTTGACTACGGTGATGAACGAAGAGTCAGACTTGTTGGTCATCAGTTGCATGAAGTTGCTAAAAGTTGGTGGTTCACAACAAAGAAATCTCTGGAGCGTAGAGGAACTGTTTTGACCTGGAATGTCTTCAAGACAGAGTTTTATCAGCGTTTCTTTCCGGTATCTTATCGTAAAGACAAGGGTTCCGAATTTGCTAACCTGAGGCAGGGAAACTTGAATATTGAAGATTATGTTGCAAAATTCACTACATTGCTACGTTTTGCTCCACATGTTGCAGACAGTGACGAAGCTATGGCTGATCAGTTCATTAATGGACTGAATCCTGATGTTTTTACACTGGTGAATACAAGGCGACCGAATAATTTTGCTGATGCCTTGAACAGTGCCAAAGGAGCAGAAGCTGGCTTGATACAACAGCGAGGAGCTTTGTATATTGCACAGCCTCCGAGACAGTCACAACCTTCAGCTTCAACACAGCAACAGTCGTCTCGATTTGACAGTGGTGGCAGTAGCAGTGGCAAGAAGGGATATTTGCAAGCTAGAGGAAAACAATTTAAGAAATCTGGAAGCAGTTCTTCAAGTTCCAGTGGTACGAAACAGAAGTCTGGGGTATTCTGTAACACTTGTGGTGGAGGACATCCAACTGATCAGTGTCGAGGTGTATCTGGGAGATGCCATATATGCCATCAGACTGGCCATTTTGCGAGAGTATGTCCTCAGAGAGGTGCTGGACAGGCACGAGGTGCAGAGTCATCACGATCAGTGGCTTAACCCGTGAGGCAAGCCTCCTCTGTCCATTCCTTTCAACCATCACCACCTCAGCAACAGTCGAGGCCAGGAGGAAGTCAGGCAGGCAGTCAACCACAGAGACAGCAGGCTCATGTCTATGCACTGACAGAGGAACAGGCACAGGGAGCACCAGATGACGTGATTGCAGGTAACTGTTCTCTTTATGGTTATCCCGCATATGTCTTGATTGATACAGGTGCATCCCATACGTTTATATCTGCCAAATTTGTTGCATTGCATGCTTTGCCTGTTGAAACATTACCTGTTGTAGTATTTGTTTCTTCTCCTTTGGGGAGGGGTCTTATCTCGATTCAGATAGTTACGAATTGTTTACTACAGTATGAGGGTAATGAAATTGAGATAGATTGCTTCGTACTTGGTATGTCTGATTTCGACTGTATTATGGGGATTGATATGCTGAATAAGTACAGAGCTACCGTAGACTGTTTCCAAAAGATAGTAAGATTCAGACTTGAAATGGCTGGAGAATGGAAAAGTTCTATGGTAAGGGTTCACGTGCCAAAATTCCTCTTATTTATGTATTATCTATGACCCGACTTTTGCAAAAAGGAGCAGATGGATTTCTTGTTTATGCAGTTGATGTGTTGAAAACTAGCCCGAACCTGGCTGATTTGCCAGTGGTTAGTGAGTTTGCGGATGTTTTCCCTGATGAGATTCCAGGATTACCTCCGTATCGAGAGATTGATTTCAACATAGAACTGATGCCAGGAACTGCACCGATTTCGAAAGCACCTTATCGAATGGCACCAGTTGAACTGAAAGAATTGAAGGAACAGTTAGAAGATTTACTGGCCAAGGGATACATTCAACCCAGTGTTTCTCCTTGGGGAGCTCCAGTACTGTTTGTTAGAAAGAAGGACGGTTCAATGCGATTGTGTATCGATTACCGGCAACTGAACAAGGCTACGGTAAAGAACAAATACCCTTTGCCTCGTATTGATGATTTATTTGATCAGTTGCAGGGTTCTTCTGTGTATTCCAAGATCGATCTGAGATCTGGATACCATCAGCTGAGAGTTAGGGATTCTGATATTCCTAAGACTGCGTTCAGAACCAGGTATGGCCATTATGAGTTCATAGTTATGCCGTTTGGTTTGACGAATGCTCCAGCTGTGTTTATGGCTTTGATGAACCGTGTATTTCAGAAGTATCTAGATGATTTTGTGATTATCTTTATTGATGATATTCTGATATATTCAAAGAATTTGATTGATCATTCTGAACATCTGAGAACAGTATTGAAGACTTTAAGAGCTGAGAAATTGTATGCTAAACTGTCGAAATGCGAGTTTTGGCTGAAACAGGTTGTCTTTCTTGGACATATTATATCTGGAAATGGTATTTCTGTGGATCCAAGTAAAGTAGAAGCAGTGATCAGTTGGTCGAGACCGACATCTGTTCCTGAGATTCGTAGTTTTATGGGATTGGCTGGGTATTATCATCGATTCATTAAAGATTTTTCCAGAATTGCGAAGCCGATTACTCAGTTAACTCAGAAGAATGCTCCATTTCTCTGGTCTGATGCTTGTGAATCCAGTTTTCTGGAGTTGAAGAAACGACTGACCAGTGCACCAGTCTTGACGATTCCTTTAGGTACTGGTGGTTTCACTGTTTATTGTGATGCATCTCACCGAGGTTTAGGTTGTGTTTTAATGCAGCGAGGTCATGTGATTGCTTATGCCTCGAGAAAATTGAAGCCTCACGAGACCAGATATCCGATTCATGATCTTGAATTGGCTGCCATTGTATTTGCTTTGAAGATTTGGCGACATTATCTGTACGGGGAACAGTTAATCTATTCTGATCACAAGAGTCTGAAATATCTGTTTTCTCAGTCAGAACTGAATATGAGACAGCAAAGATGGCTGGATTTGCTGAAAGACTTTGACTGCGAAATTAAATATTATCCAGGAAAATCGAATGCAGCAGCAGATGCATTGAGTCGAAAGGTATGTTCTTTATCCTTATCGACGATTGGTGTATCGAATTTGATTGAAAACTGTTGTTTATCTGGATTAGTATTTGATACAAAATATCAGCCATTACGACTCTATCTAATTCGAGTTGAACCAGCTTTATTGGTAAGAATTCGAGATGCTCAGAAACTTGATCAGAATGTGCAGAACTCGATTGAGAAAGTTAGATCAGGGCATGTATCTGAATACCGGGTTAGAGATGATCTTCTTTACATTCACAATCGCCTAGTAGTGCCTGATATTTCTGATGTACGTCAACAACTACTGAAAGAGGCGCATTGTAGTCGTTACAGTATTCATCCTGGTGGTAGAAAGATGTATAATGATCTGAAAGCTCAGTATTGGTGGAAGCAAATGAAGACTGATATCACTGATTTTGTAGCTCGATGTTTGAATTGCCAACAGGTGAAAGCTGAGAGGAAAAGACCGCCTGGTTTGTTACAGAGTTTGTCTGTACCGGAATGGAAATGGGATCATATTTCCATGGACTTTGTGAATAGATTACCTCGATCTGCTAAAGGCTGTGATGCTATCTGGGCGATTATTGACAGATTGACGAAATCAGCGTGTTTTATTCCGTATCGCATGACGTATAGACATGACCAGATGGCAGAGATTTATGTCCGTGAAGTTGTCAGATTGCACGGAGTGCCGAAATCTATTGTATCAGATCGTGATCCTCGATTCACATCACATTTTTGGCACAGCTTACAGAGTGCTATGGGTACTCAGTTACACTTGAGCACAGCTTATCATCCACAGACTGACGGGCAGTCAGAGCGTACTATTCAAACATTGGAGGACATGTTGAGAGCTGTAGTGCTTGATTTTGGCACTAGTTGGCAAGAATCACTACCTCTTTGTGAATTCTCGTACAACAACAGCTATCAATCGAGTATAGGAATGGCTCCTTTTGAAGCTTTATACGAAAGAAAATGTCGATCTCCTTTGTACTGGGATGCTATTTCTGAAGTACCTGATATTGGTCCTGATATGATACGTAATATGAATGACCAGGTGAAGCTTATTCAGAAACGAATGAAGACAGCTCAAGATAGACAGACGAAATATGCCAACATTCGACGTCGACCTTTGTCTTTTGAACAAGGGGATCGTGTATTTTTTAAGATTTCTCCATTCAGAGGCACAGTCAGATTTGGCAAGCGAGGGAAGTTGTCTCCACGATATATTGGTCCGTATGAAATTCTGGAGAAAATAGGCAATCTTGCCTATCGATTGGCTTTACCTCCATCTTTATCTGGAATACATGATGTTTTTCATGTATCGATGCTTCGAAAATATCTTGCTGATGAATCTCATGTGCTTCAATCTGATGAGGCTGAACTCGACGATACTTTGAGTTATTTCGAAAAACCTATTCAGATTCTTGATCGTAAAGAGAAGCAACTTCGAACCAAGACTATTCCACTTGTGAAAGTCCAGTGGAGTCGTCATGGTATTGAAGAAGCGACTTGGGAGACTGAATCAGTTATGAGGCAGCGATTTCCAGAGATGTTTCAATGATGTGAGTTTCCTTTAGTTTCTGTTATCTAATATATCTTATATGATCCGTTGATGTTCGTACCTAAGATTTCGAGGACGAAATCGAGTCTTAGTAGAGGAGAATTGTAACGCCCAGAATTATTTAATTTTGATCCGAGAATATTTAATTTGAGAATATTTGGAGTTTTGATTTAAATTCTAATATTCTTAAATTATTTCGGATTGAAATTGAATAAATTGAGAAATTGAGGACTGAATTGCAATTATTGCATAGTTGAGGGGCCAAAGTGCAAAATCCTTATTTGGGCTGGAAACTTGTGATTTTTCCTAGCACTCACGTGTGAAACACTATTTTTCCATCAGATTACTCAGCAAAGAAAAGAAAAGGAAACCGAGAACAAGAACAGAGAAAATCCCAAGCCTTCTTCTTCATCTTGCGATTGCCATATCTTTTGACTCGAGCATCCGATTTAGATTCCGAAAGATGTTTTGGAATCCTTGAAACGAGACCTTCGATTTGATGTAAGTTTCCTCTTTGTTCTTCAGGGTTTGAGATTTCGAAATGGACAGATATCAGATGTTTTTATGAAATTGTGTTGTTGAGATTTTATCTTGTATAATCTTGAAGTTGGGTTGAAGAGTGATTTGTATATCATGTTCTTATGAATTCCCAACTATGATTTGATTATTATACCTGCTGATATGTTGGTTGTGAAGCTTCAACAGCTGATGTACATGTTAGAAATGTTGTAGATATGTTCGGAATCGCCGAGTTATACCGATATGCCGTCAAACTCTTGATTTGCAATGTTTTGCTAGCTTGTGCTTGAGCTGCTATTGAGGTGTATCATAGCTGATATTTCCTTGGTTGTATGCTATGTTTTCAGTATATAAACAGGACACATTGAGCTTGAAAACATCGCCTCTGAAACCAATAAAAGAAAGCACAAGGTTGGTAGAGTTTTGCCTTGAAGTTTGTTTGAAGAGTGAGCAGCTTTTTGATATAGATTTGGGGATTGTATGGTACAAATTTGGACAAGCTAGAACAAGTTAGAAGACATCCCAAACATCACATTTGAAAGGTAAAAGTGGACTATTAATTGATTGGGATTACAACTCGAGATGGTTTGTATCGAGTTTCCCCTAAATCACATACTTGTTTGCTTAATTGCTCTTATGTGTTTTTATTTGAGTTGTTGAATAAGTTTTGATGTTATGAATGCCTTGATGATGATATATGTTGCATTCATCTTGAAGACTTATTCCTTGATTTTGAAATGAACGGAAACGTTCGAATAGACGATTTGTGGAGTCGTATATGTATGGCCTGGGTGGTTTTTTTAGCCTAGCGTCTGATTTGCATATATGATTGCTTCAAAGTCTAGAGAAGCAAGATAAGTAACCCCACCTCGATCGGGAGAGTCGGTGGATTAGTTATGATATCTACTTCTCGGGATCCCAATCGACGAATGACGAAATGAACCTTGTTTTGAAAACATGCATTGTAATTACTTTTATATCATGATCTTGATATATGTTGTTATGCATGTTTAGTTGCTTTTACTGGGAAATCTATTTCTCACCGGAGTTATCCGGCTATTGTTTTGTTGTATGTGTCATTGCAATAGGAGGGAGTAGAACCGGGCAAAGGCGTGCTTAACAAACAAGGGATGAGTTGAACATAGCGTGATGATCCGAGTTAGAAGTTGAATGAGCTGTCATGATGTATATTTGAACCTTGAACATAATCATGTTATAGTTATAGTATCAAGACTTGTTGATGATGATATTATGATCTTGTTATTGTATTTAGAACATGTGAGATGTTGTAAATTCTTAAAACACCATGAAGTATCTTGATCTTGTTATATAGCAATGTGTTATGCATATTTTGGAAAGTCTTGATTATTATGATTGTAAGGCTTGTTATGATCTAATGGTATCCATTGTATAGCATGTTAGAATGCATGTTAGATGTTGCTATGGATTGGATCATGAATAAATCCTTGTTTGAGTTGATCTTGGATGGAAATATTTGGAGAACCATTTTTGACAGCAGCTGAACAATTTTCTGGTGCAGTGGCCGGCGCACGGGTGAGCAAGTACTCGCGCGCGCGCGAGCCAGCTCTTGAGATCTTGGTCTCATTGGCCGGCGCGCGTGCGCAGGGAAATCTATTTTAAAAAAATATTTTTTTTTATCCTTTTGTTTAGCTATTGATTGTTGTCTATTATTGTTGATTAATGTTTATTGAGAGATTAGAACTCGGGTCGTCAAGAGATTAGAACTCGGGTCGTCACACTTTCAAGATGCAGGGAGTTTCCGATGACGCTATTCGTTTGCGTTTATTACCTTTTTCATTAAGAGATAAGGCTAAAGCATGACTAACGAATCTACCCACAGGTTCCATCACCACTTGGGATGATCTCGCAAAAGCTTTCCTCACCAAATACTTCCCACGATCCAAATCAATGAAGCTGAGAGCTGACATCACAACATTTGCTCAAGGAGAACAAGAAACACTCTATGAAGCGTGGGAGCGCTATAAAGATCTATTGAGGAGATGCCCACACCACCAACTACCAGACGGTCTTGTGGTACAAATTTTTTTATTATGGTCTTCCTCACTCTAATCGCACAATGTTAGATGCAGCTGCAGGTGGTAATTTATTACGAAAATCACCAGAGGATGGATATGAGTTAATTGAGGAGATGACATCTAGTAGCTATCACCCTCAGTCTAAGAGAAGTGCTGCCAGGAGATCCGCGGGAATTCATCAAGTTGATGCATTCACTTCAGTAGCAGCTCAACTTGAGTTCATGAATAAGAGGATTGAAGAGCTAAGTTTAGGGCATTCTGCGATGCGTATTCAAGAAGTCTGGTGTGAGAAATGTGGTGCTGAACACTTTACGAAAGATTTTCAGACTGGAAATCCATCATATCAACCGGAGGGAGGTATGGTAAACCATGTGGGAAATCAAAACCGACCTAGAAATGATCCTTTCTCAAATACATATATCCCAGGATGGAAACAACATCCAAACTTTTTGTGGGGAGGACAGAATAATAGGCCTTATGGAAATCAGAACTATGGAAAACAACATCAGGAGGAGAAGTCAAGCATGGAACAGATGATGCAAAAGTTCATATCATCCACTAAAACCTGAATGCATCGATAAAAAATTTGGAGAATCAGATAGGGCAGTTGGCTAAAGCGATGTCCAGTAGAGATCCGGATACTTTGCCAAGCGACACGGAGAAGAATCCAAAAGAATAGGTCAAGACAGTTGAATTGAGAAGTGGGAAGCGAGTAGAACCTGAGAGACAAGAAGCGAAAGAGCCAAAAGTTACTATATCGGAGAAAACTGCAGGTAAGTTTTCTACCTCTACACAAATACCCACATCACAAAATAATGTTGCTATTCCACCACCTTTTTCTGCAGCTCTCAAGAAAGCCAAGCTAGACTCCCAGGTTGCAAAATTTCTAAAGGTATTCAAGAAATTGAATATCAACATCCCCTTTTCCGACGCACTGATGCAAATGCCAAGCTATGCTAAGTTCTTGAAGGAGATTCTCTCCAACAAGAGGAAATTGGAGGAGCATGCCATGATAAGTTTAACAGAAAATTGTTCTGCACTGGTTTAGAACAAGATCCCACTGTAACTCTTAGTCGTATCCCTCCCAAATTAACCCAACTCAACTCAAACAAATAAATAGTAGCGAGAGTAGGGATCATTCCTACGAGAAATGTGCAATTTATTATGTTCTTAAAAATACTGAAAATAAATAAAAGGGGATTTTGGGTTTTTGAAATTAACTACTAATAATTAAAAGAAAATTAAATAAATTTTATTAATTAGCATGAAAGAATTAAAATTATGAAAAATCAATTTATTAACGAGCCTTGGTATCGGTCGACTACACCCTTGAATTAATTCACTCGATCATCGATTCCCTAAAAATAATTAATTCTCATTGAATATTTACCATTGAAAATTTAATTTCCATCTCACCTTAATTTTATTTAATTAGACACAAGCGTTCTAAATTAACCTTTACCAATAAATCAACCAAGATACAAGAGATCAAGATTTAAATCCAAGGTAGCATTCAAACTAGTGAAATTGATGAAGCTAAACAACACAAGCACAAGCGGTTGTATTTAATCTAATCAATTGTTGTTCCTACGAATTAACAAATTCACAAGCGGCAAATATTAATCATAGTTGCTTCACAAATTAGATGGATCAAACAATTATGAATTTGAATTCTAATTTAGTAGTAGATTGTATAGCAAAATCCTAGGGTGATCAATCCAAAAATCTCACATACAAGCATGAAATAAATCAGAATAACTTTTGATACTCAATAAAAATCAAACAATGAAAATCTGAATCTCACAAGATGAATAAACTTCAAAGGGTTTGTTTTCCTCTACCAAGAACTAAAACTTAGAAGAATTGAAGAAGAAATTGAATCTAAGAACAAGAAAGATAAAACCTAGCCGCCAGTATCAAGATGAATGTCAAAACATTACCTTTTCCAATCTGGATTCCACGAATGCTATGCTGCGCGGTCTGCTCGCCAATGTTGGTTTGGACCCTGCAGCCTTTCCTGTGCCACCACCCTATCCACCTCCGCTCCGATTCCAATATGTCGCACCCAAACTTAATCTAACTGATGATTCTGATGAGGAGCTCGCTGGAGCTGATTAGGACCACTAGTTCAGGGGAGTTGTTGTTTTTGTGTCTTTTTGTTTATTTTCATTTTGTTTGTTTTGCATCGTTTTTCCTTATTTTCTTGTTTTGCATTTTGCTTTTGAGTTGGTGTCATGTTTGTTCGCATTGAGGACAATGCTAGGTTTTAATTTGGGGATGGTGTTATTTACTATTTATTCATGCATCATGTATTGTGTTGTTGATTTGTGTGTCGGTTAATGCATGCTGTTCATGGATGAACTCATAAGAGACAATGATGAATAGGAAGAAAATTTTGAAACATTGTGAAAAAAATATACCTTTGGATTGATTGTGAATAATTCATTGCACCATAGTTCAACCAGTGAAGTGAACTAAGAAAAACGAAATTCCAGTGTCTAGATCATTGCACGACACTAAGGGTTTATTAAAATCGATTACATACTTGATGATTTCAATTATCTCTAATAATGAACTGATGAAGTTGGACAAGATGAATGATTCATAGCGCACTCGTAAAACAAATTTTTGCTTGTTATGATGTTACATCCGGGTTTGACTATGGATTGAAACTCTAATCCTTAAGTTAAGCTAAGTCTGCGGATTAATTGGAAATGAAAAAATTATTTCTTGCAAAAAGAAATCCACTTTTTTTTTTAAAAAAATATTCCATCTGGGCTATAGACGAGGGGATTGAAATTCTCCTATGAAAGTTATAGTTAAGTTTGCGGGTTGAATGGGATATGAAAATTTTTATATAACTCCATCCGGGTTTGATTAGGGATTGAAATCCTAATCCTTAATCCCTAATCCCTAATCTAAACTAAGTTTGCGGACTATATGAGATTTTTACCGGATGCAAAATCTGTAGGTGTGTAAAATAATATCTATGGATCATTCATTTGTTTTTGTGTTATTAAACTCCAAAGGAGGTGAGAAGGTGGAAATAAATTGAGAAAATGAGTTGTAGGAGATAGGTTTAATCTGATGTGTCATTTAGATCTGTTGGCCCAAGTAAACCGAGTCTTTTCGACGTGCATAACACTGGAGCTACTACTCACACATTCACGTTCACATGAAAATCAAAAAGGGATATGATAATTTTATTCAAAGATAGTGAGATTTTCTGAGGCTTGAAAGCTTGAGTTTATCCATTGTTGTTTTTGGTGTGTTATTTTACTTTGTCTTGTGTTTGAATGTTCGTTGTCACATTTTTTGCTTGAGGGCGAGCGATTAAAGTTTAGTTTAGGGGGAGGTTGACATGAGTCATTTTTACGTATTTTTTATTGCATGGTTTTCGTGTGTTTTGAATTAATGTCAATTTATTTTGTTGTGTTAAAGTTAATTTATGTGCATTTAGTGTTTTTATCATGCATTTTGTTCACTCCTCGTGTTTTTGTGGTTATTGTGGCAGGTAAACAAGGAAAGAATAAAATTCTGAAAAGAAACAAGGTGCGCCTGAGCTGTCAATTCTGCAGCTCGGGCGCGGCATCGAAGAAAATACAGAAATAACAGAGGAACATGCGCCCGGGCGGCCATTTCTGCAGCCCGAGCGCATGCTCGTAAGGATGAGTCAGTAAGGGGGTATAATTTCCTGCGCCCAGGCTGTCAATTCTGCAGCTCGGGCGCTCTCGCATAATTTTGGAAAGTTTTATTTTGGGTGTTTTAAAAGGAAAGGACTCTTGGTGCAATGTAAAGAGAAGATTTTCAGGCGTTTGGAGGGTGCGACTCGCAGAGAACAAGGCACGGCAGCTGTGAAGGGATTGGAAGATCGTTCAGCTTGTTTTGAGTTTTCTTCTCTTCAAACTTTGAATTTTTATGTTGAAAAACATTGTTAGATTAATTTTTATTATGAGTTGTAGTAGCTAAACTTTCTTTTGTTGGAATTTAGGGGATCCGAACCCCAAAACACGTTTGTGTGATTGAATTTGTTGGACGAATTGAGTTTACTTGATACTATTATTTGATTTTGTCATGGTTTATTCTTCTATGTTAAGGAGTAGCTAAATTTAGCATATATTCATAGATTGTGAATTGTTATCGAGAGATAAATTCATGATTAGGACGAGTGACATAATCCATGAACTTAAAATATGCATAGAGATATGATATTTAGTACATGTTGATAACCATAGACCACCAGGTTGAAAGTTGTTGGAATTCAAGGAACGCAAAGCAATCAGTAATGATAAATAATTAAAGAGATTTAATTGTTTCATTAACTTGAATTAGATTGGAATAAACTCGAGAGAGAGTGTCGATATATCAGGAATTCCTGTCGAACTTATGTGTATAAAAGTGAATTTCAATCGTCCAGTTCAATTAAGGGGAAGGTGAACCGAGATTCCAACAAAATATTCTCATATTATATTTTCTCTTTTTAAAATTTGAAATCGTTTATGTCCTTGAAATTTAGTTATTTAATTTGAATTTATTAGTTTATAATTTTAGTATAATCATTCATCAAATTTTCGTTACTTTGGGTAGAGGAATAAATAATTGAATTATTGTGACATAGTCTCTGAGGACGATACTCGTACTCTATACACTTTACTATAACTTGATTCGTGCACTTGCAATAATTTTGAGCATAATTTAGAAATACTGATATTGATTTTAAGTGTTAGTATTTGCTCGATCAATGAACCAGGGGAAACCATGGTTGAGTTTGATGAACAGTTTAGCAGTATCATTTGTGAACTTATTACTTTATATAAATCATAATCTCACCATGAAATTACATTGAAGGTTATGTGTGCCTTGCCCAGAGACTGAGATGTCAATACTGTAGCTGTAACACCCAAAATTATCTTAATTGAGTTTATTGTTGATATTCAAAGATTATAGAACTCAAAGTTGAATTGATATTTTATCAGGGACTGAATTACAATTTTTGAAGAGTTCGAGGTCCAAAGTGCAAAAGGAGGATTTTATATAATATCTTGAACTTAATATCATTGACTAAGTCTCTTTTCCTTCTCATCTTCTTCTCCCTCATTCACGTCAACCTGCCGCCCTCCAAGCTCCTTTAATTCTTCGGTTTGCACGATCCGTCCGATAGAAATTCAATCTGAAGGCATATCCGCGATCACGACATCGAAGGCTTCGTTCTATCGCAAGTATTTCTTTGATCGGTTATACTTCATTTTTTGGATGTTTTTGGAATCGAATTATTTTTGGATATGTTGTTCTTGAGCTTGCATATATCGTTTATTTGAGGTCGGATCGGAAAAAGAACGTTGTTTGGAATTGTTATGATTTTTGAGGCATAAATTCAAAATTGGGGTTTTGAGATTTGTTGATATTGAGTTGATATTGATGAATTGGTGTTGGTATGAGTTGTTTTCTATATATATATATGGTTGTTGTGGTTTTTGGTTGATCGAAATATAGTCATTATGCCGCCGGTTTGAGTTTTGGATATCGAGTAGTTTGAATGGATTGAGATGTATTTTGTTTGAGTTTGAATGTCGATATTAATAGTTTATTGCTTCATTTCAGATTGGTTTTAGAATTGGTGAATCAAGAGTTAACGAAATTCGAGCATATAGAGTTGAAGCCGGTATAATATTGATTTCTCTCTTGATGATTGTTTTGGATTCGAATAAGTTTTGATATGAGATTATCATTCGCTTATCCAAGTTTGGAGCATATCGAATCAAAAAAAGGTATAAGTCAACATTGAATTGAATTGGGAAGAATACTCGAATCCAAGTTGATTTTCGAGTTTTCCTGAAATCACATACTTGCATGTTTACTTGAATTGCTTGGACTATGTTTGAATGTATTCGATTTGCACTTGCATTCATATTGAGCCTAATGATTTGATTTAATTTTGAATTAGACGTTTTGGGGACTATAATCAAGTGACATTGGTCTTCGAGTTACTCCAATAGCCTGAGACTCCTTATAGTTGCTCCAGAGTCTAGAGGATTGAGATATGCATCATCCACCTCGATCGAGAGAGTTGGTGAGTTGTTGTGATATCTTGACCTCAGGATCCCAATCAAGAACTGAGCTATCTTGTGATTATCCGAGTTGATAGTCACAAAACTTAAATTCATGCACTTCATTCAATTTCATAATTGGAATATGTTGTCATTATATCATGATTTTTATATATTGTTTGATATTGCATGTTTGTTGCTTTTATTGGGAATATTATTCTCACCGAATTTATCCGGTTGTTGTCTTGTTTGTGTATGTGTACTTGGAAACAGGTGGGACATGACTGAGTCAGAGGCAGCATGGCTAGATCGAGTTGTGTTTGATAGAAGTGACGACTTGGTTTAGAGTCGTTGTTGTATTTCAAACCCAATATGTATTTTGCGTTGTATAACCTAGAACCGATGCATGTTCTATTCTTTTGAGTATTTTGTACAACTCTAGACTCTTATGTATTGTATTTTGGTTGATTGAAGTATTAATGCATGTTATGGATTGTATTTGGAGTTGATTCCGGGATTTTCAGAACTGCATGCCTTAGTTTATTTTTCTTAGTTTTAGCAGGGCACGGACCCCGTGCATACATCCTTGTATGGGTCCATGTACCTTCGCATTTTGTAATGTATTGAATTTTTTAATGCACGGACCACAGACATGCATCCGTGCATGGGTCCGTGTGTACTCTGTTTGAGGCAGTAAGTTTTTGTTTTAGAAATGTTGGGAATAGACCCGAGCACGGAGGGTGCAGGGGTCCGTGCATAAAAGAGAGAGTAGAATTTTTAGTGCATTGATTAAGTATGGACCTTGACACGGAGGTGGCATGGGGTCCGTGTACCTTGAAGATGTTGATCCTTGGATACAGGTTAATGCACGGACCCGAGCACGGAGGTGTGCACGGGGTCCGTGCATGGTTTAAATAAAATTATTACCTTTTCGTCTTGACTCTATGTCGTTGATTGCATGATTTGATCTTGATTAGATGATTAGAACCAAGGTCCTCACATTAAGTGGTATCAGAGCGATAAGTTCTTGGTTTTTATTAGAGTGAGCGGGGTGGATCGAGTTCGCTTGATTTAATTTCTCGCATGTGATTGAATTCTTTATTCAAATATTTGAATTCCATGCGAGCATGCTTTATTATTTGAAAATTAATTGAATACATGATTTTGTGATTTAAATTTTAAAGCATGAATTATTTGAGATATGAACTTTAATCAATTTCTGATTGAATCCGAAGATATGAACTTTAATCAATTTCTGATTGAATCCGGATTCCCTTGAGGTTGTTTGAGTAAGATGATCAAAGGTTATTGGACACCGAATTGTTGAGATTGAGATATTTGTGTCCTAACCCTTTGATCACCATATATGGAACCTCGATGAGTATTTAACAGGGAACGACCGGCAGTAACTCCTCCCAACGAACAGGATAGTAACGAAACTGATCAGATGGATGTCATAGCGACGTTAATGAAAACCTTACTGAAGAGGTTTCAGTCGTTCAAACCGCCAACGTTGAAGGGTACCGAGAATGCAGTTGACTGTGAGAGTTTGTTGGAGGACATTGATCAGTTGTTCGATTCTTTCGATTATTCAGTTGTTCGCTAAGCTGTCAAAGTACGAGTTCTGGTTGGATCGAGTTATATTTCTCGGTCATATTATTTCTGGAGATGGGATTTATGTTGATCCTAGTGGTAACGCTCAGTTGTATCGCGTCCAAATTACCCGATGCAACTCAGATAAATAAAATATGCAATAATGAGAGAAGAGATCGTTCCCACGAGAAAAGTGAAATTTATTGTATTCTAAAATAAAATAAAGGGGGTTTTGAGAACTGAAATTAACTACTAAAAATTTAAAGGCAATATTTAATGAAATTCTATCAACTATCATGCAAGATTAAATTATAACGAAGAAATCAATGTGAAACAAGCCTTGGTATCAGTCGACTACACCCTTGAAGTTATTCATTCGATCATCGATTATCTAAAAATAATTAATTCACATTGAATATTCACCATTAGAAATTTAATTCATGTTTCACTTTAATTTTAGTTAACTAGACACAAGCGTTCTAAATTAACCCTTACCAATGAATTAACCTAATACAAGCGATTAGATTTAAATCCATGATAGCATGCAAACTAGTGAAACTGACGAATCTAGATAACACATATACAAGTGAATGTATTTAATCTAGTCAATTATTGTCCCTACAATTCAATAAATTCACTAGAGGAATTTATTAATCGTAGTTGCTTCGCAAATCAGATGATTCAAACAATTACGGATTTGAGTTCTAATTTAGCAATAGATTGTATAATAAAATCACAGGGTGATCAATCCTAGAATCTCACATACAAGCATGGAAATCAATCCAAAACAATTTTTGATACTCAGTTATAAATCAAACGATGAAAATCTGAATCTGACAAAATAAATAAAATCAAGGGTTCGTCTTCCTCAACCGAGTACTAAAACTTAGCCAACAATATTAATGAATTCTCTAGAAAGTTTCATGAAATAAAATTAAATCTAAGAAAAGAGAGAAGAAACCTAGCCGCCAATAGAGTTATTCTCGCTTTCTGCCGTCCAAAATTCTTATTAATAATCGGGTTCTAAGAGTTATTTAAAGTGTAGAGTCCTTCCCAAGAAAGTTTTCTAATTAAAATAAAATTCCCGAAAATCCCATCTTGCTCTCTCGATCGGTTGAAGTCTGCGGATCAAGCGAGAAATTCTCTGTATCGAAATCTTCAATTGGCCCGCTCGATCGGTGGAATATGGCGGATCGAGCGGCTAAACTTCTACCTCAAAAATTCTCTTGCACAGGCACTTTGCGCAGATCACAAGCCTCCCATGCGATAGCGCATCCAACTTCCTCAACCGCGCATCACTTGCGCTGATTACATGCGCAATCGCGCATAATTCTTTCTTCAGTGCATGGTTTCTTTCTTCAGCGTACCATTTGGTGCAATCGCGCAACACTTATCAGCAACAGCGCTCCAAGCTTTCTTCTTCACCAGGTTGCAGCAAAGCTCTTATTTCTCTCAATTTTTCTTGTCTTGCGCAAATGCGGAGGTCCTAAGCGCAGGTGCTTAACTTGTTTCTTCTTCAATGTGCGCATCAAACTTGCTCCAAGATACATCAACAACGCATCAACAAAGCTTCTCTTTTGTTCAATTCTTCTCTTTTTTCTACATCAACCCACTACCGAAGATTAAGAACTATAAAATGAATTTAATAAATCAAAACGCGCCTAATCCTCACAATTTAATCCATGTAAACATAGGAAAATGTCATCACATCAAACTCTCACATACTTAATCCTTGCTCGCTCTCGAGCAACACAAAACCAAAAATAAGTTCGAGCTCATATCTCATAACAAAAATAACCATGAATTCCACAATTGTGCCTCAGGAATTAACTCAATGCATGATCAAGAAAGACGTTAAAATGCTAACAATGAAACAAGTTCAATATCCAGACATTTCAACTAGAGATATAGCCCCGAACGTGTGTGTGTGTGTATGGTCATTAGCAAGTTTCATGCACACTTCACAGATCCATTCAATGTAAAACCCCATAATAGCTCAAGTTTCACACCAACAAATCAAATTAAACCATTGAGAAGTTTTATAGTCTTTTCACTTGTCCGAGTAATTGCACCCGGTTATCCTCAACTCCATACATTCTTTTCCATATTTAGCTCTTGGAATTTGTAGGACTAGAATTTCAATCCTCATTCCAATTCCTCTCCTCTCCTCACCTTACTAACTCCATTCTTTGCTCTTTTTTTTCTTCGATTAAGCTCAAAATGGAGGTTTATAGGCTAGCAACTTCCTAAGACTATCATAAGGTTCACACAACCTTTACTATGTCATATACAATTCACAAGCCATGACTCATGCGTGCTAAAGAATATTCAAGAACCATATCAAAGTCTAATTTGCATTCGAGATCAAAGTGTTCCAAGGTTAGCAAATCATCTATTTTCAAAAGCATGCATGTCATCAATCAAATATCATCATAGGCTAGTGATTTTCAACAGCCAAATTTATCACAAACTATGAGCTCTAATTTTTTTTTTTTTTCATAAAACGGCTAAATTCTCTCAATGACTGGCTAAGTCCTCTCCCCCATACTTAAAATCTTATATTGTCCCCAATGTAAGTAAAAATGCAAAACAAAAATAAATAAAAACTAAGAATGAAAAGAAATACTCCCCTTGGGTTTCCTCCCAAGCAGTGCCTCTGTTTACAGTCGTCGGTCCGACTGTATGCTTCAGATCCTCATGGAGGTTCATATCTGGTTCCCTTGTCCACCTTCACCCAATTGAACAGTTTTGCAGTTATTTTCTGTCTATGCTTGTTCTACTTTGATTTCTTTCTTATCCCCGTTTCTTGACTACTTCTTCCCTTTTCCTTAGGCATTCATTTCGCTCGATCTGGAGGAGTTTTGGCTCAGTTTTAGGTACCTGCAAAACAGAAAAAAAAAAAATTTGCATTAGAATTCTTAGCAGGTTGTGCCATTACTTTCTTCAACTTACCCTCATTCATATCTTTCGTGTGTTCTTGTGACAAGTGATCATGGATATCAAGATTATTAACAACACTTTCACAACTAGGAAAATTCAGGTTATCAAAAATATTAAACTTGACAATCTCCCCATCAAATTCCATAGTGAGAGTACCATTGTTAACATCTATGATAGATTTCGAAGTTTTAAGAAATGGTTTTCCTAGCAAAATTGGGCTCTTCAAATCATTGTTTTTCATATCAAGCACATAAAAATTAGCAGGAAAAACCAAGTTATCAACTTGCACAAGAACATCTTCTAACACACCTCTAGGATAAATAGTAGACCTATCAGCCATCTGAATAATAATTGTGGTTTCATTCAAGGGCCCAACATTTATGGAAAAATAAACAGAATATGGCATGACATTAATCAATGCTCCTAAGTCTAGCATGGTCGTTTCAAGCTGAATATCTCCTATCTTACAAGGAATCAAAAACATACCTGGACCCTTGCATTTTGTGGGTATCTTTCTTTGAATCACAGCAGAAACCTGTTCTCCTAGTTCTACTTTCTGGCATCCCTTCAACTTTTTTTTTTTGCAGTACATAACTCTTTTAAAAATTTATTATAGCGAGGCACTTGTTTAATAGCATCTAACAAGGGAATATTTATCTCACATCTACGAAAAATTTCATACAACCTCTTAATTCCTTCATCCTTTCTAGACTCTTTCAACGCTAAGGGAAAAAGGGCTACATGTTTAGACTCAGAAAGAGGAGAAAACTTACCTCTTGGTGCTTCTTTGTGATTAAGCTCAGTCTGCTCTACCTTGAATTTCTCCTCATATTCGTTTTGTACTGGCTCTTTCACCACTTCTTCATGAACCTTCAACTCTCTTCCACTCCTAAAGGTGATTGCACTCACATTCTCCTTTGGATTCACCACTGTCTGTGATGGTAAACTGCTAGAATTTTGTGCTTCTAACCTATTAATGGCGATTGCCAACTGCCCCACTTGAGTGTTCAAGTGTTGGATACTTGCTCTCGTTTCCTATTGAAAATTCAAAGTGTTAGTTGCAAGATCCTTAACTATATTTTTTAGAAACTCACCAGGCATTGGAATTTGAGGATGCTGCTGTTGTGGAGGATACAGTGGCCGTAGGGTTGGTTATTCGATTGTGTCTGAGGTCCAGATTGATTCGCCGGAGGGTTTCCATATCTGAGGTTTGGATGATCCTTCCAACCTGGATTGAATGTATTTGAGTAAGAATAATAATTTCTCTGTGGTGCCCCAGGTAATCCTTCAGCTGCATTGACTTGTTCACTCGTTTTCTCTTGAAGCGTGAGACACATGTCAATTGCATGTCCCCTTGCAGTGCAAATTTCACAAACCTTCACATTTTGTCCATTCCCTACAGCCATTTGACGCAAAAGAGACGTCAGATCAATCAGTTGTTGTTCAAGGGAAGAAACATTTACCTCATTGCCCCGTCTGGGTGCTGGATCACTCCTGTTAGTGCCAAATTGCTGAGAATTGGCAGCCATATTTTCGATCAAATTCCTTGCTTGGATTGGTGTTTTGTCCACAAAACTCCTCCACTGGCCGCATCTAGCATAATCCTGTTATGAGACAACAAACCTTCATAGTAGTATTGGATTAAAATATTTTCACTTATCTGGTGTTGCGGACAGCTAGCACGAAGCTTCTTGAACCGCTCTCAATACTCGTGAAGTGACTCTCTGATCCTGTATACTGTTTGATGCCATAGATCTCCTTTCTAATGTTTACCGTTCTCGAAGCTGGAAAGCACTTCTCTAGAAATATCCTATTTATCTCTGCCCAGGTGGTGATGGATCCAGGAGGTAGGTAGTATAACCAATCCTTTGCAACATTCTTTAACAAAAACGGAAAGGCTCTCAGTTGGATATGCTCCTCTGTTACTCCATGTGGTTTCATGCTTGTGCACACCACATGGAATTCCATTAAGTGCTTGTGTGGATCCTCACCTGCAAGACCATGAAAAGCAAGCAACAAATGTATTAGCCCAGATTTTAATTCAAAATTATCATTGGCTTCTAAGGTAGGGAAAGCAATGCATAAAGACTACCTGTTTTGATCAGGAGTGCCCAATTGTCTCAGAATAAGATTTGCGTTTTCAGCCATCTCTTCACTATTCGAATGGAACCTCTTCTTCCTCTTCAAATATCCGTCTCGTTTTTCTCCTTCGACTATGCAATGTTCTTTCTATCTCTAGATCGTATGGAAATTCTTCTTCAGAAGACCTGAAAGCATGAACGAACCAGAGAAGCACATGGGAAAATAATAGAAATAAAAATAAAAACAAGAACACAAATAAATTAAACGCCTTCCCTGGAAACGGCGCAAAAATTTGGTAACGCTCAGTCATATCGCGTCAAAATTACCCGACTCAACTCAGATAAATAAAATATGCAGTAGTGAAAGTAGGGATCGTTCCCATAAGAAAAGTGAAATTTATTGTATTTTAAAATAAAATAAAGGGGGTTTTGAGAATTGAAATTAACTACTAAAAATTTAAAAGCAACATTTAATGAAATTCTATCAACTATCACGCAAGATTAAATTATAACGAAGAAATCAATGAGAAACAAGCCTTGGTATCGGTCGACTACATCCTTGAAGTTATTCATTCAATCATCGATTATCTAAAAATAATTATTTCACATTGAATATTCACCATTAAAAATTTAATTCCTATTTCACCTTAATTTTAGTTAACTAGACACAAGCGTTCTAAATTAACCCTTACCAATGAATTAACCCAATACAAGCGATTAGATTTAAATCCACGATAGCATGCAAACTAGTGAAACTGACGAATCTAGACAATACATACACAAGCGGATGTATTTAATCTAGTCAATTGTTGTCCCTAAAATTTAATAAATTCACAAGCAGAAATTATTAATCGCAGTTGCTTCGCAAATCAGATGATTCAAACAATTACGGATTTGAGTTCTAATTTAGCAATAGATTGTATAATAAAATCACAGGGTGATCAATCCTAGAATTTCACATACAAGCATGACAATCAATCCAAAACAACTTTTGATACTCAATTAT
The DNA here is from genome assembly GCF_033568475.1 of Henckelia pumila. NCBI lineage: Eukaryota > Viridiplantae > Streptophyta > Magnoliopsida > Lamiales > Gesneriaceae > Henckelia > Henckelia pumila. Next base: position 119,050,548 of record NC_133123.1, on the reverse strand, counting down.
AAATCAAACGATGAAAATCTGAATCTCACAAAATAAATAAAATCAAGGGTTCGTCTTCCACAACCAAGTACTAAAACCTAGCGAACAATATTAATGAATTCTCTAGAAAGTTTCATGAAATAAAATTAAATCTAAGAAAAGAGAGAAGAAACCTAGCCGCCAAGAGAGTTATTCTCACTTTCTGTCGTCCAAAAGTTTTATTAATAATTGGGTTCTAAGGTCCTTCCCAAGAAAGTTTCCTAGTTAAAATAAAATTCCCGAAAATCCCGTCTTGCTCGCTTGCTCGATCGGTTGAAGTCTGCGGATTGAGCGATAAATTCTCTGTCTCAAAATTTTCAATTGGTCTGCTCGATCGGTGGAAAATGGCGGATCGAGCGGCTAAACTTCTGCCTCAAAAATTCTCTTGCACATGCACTTTGCGCAGATCACAAGCCTCCCATGCGCGATAGCGCATCCAACTTCCTCAACCACACATCACTTGCGATGATTACATGCGCAATCACGCATCATTCTTTCTTCAGCGCATGGTTTCCTTCTTCAGCGTACCATTTGGCGCAATCGCGCAACACTTATCAGCAACAGCGCTCCAAGCTTTCTTCTTCACCAGGTTGCAGCAAAGCTCTTGTTTCTCTCAATTTTCCTTGTCTTGCGCAAATGCGGAGGTCCTAAGCGCAAATGCTTAACTTGTTTCTTCTTCAACGTGCGCATCAACCTTGCTCCAAGATACATCAACAACGCATCAACAAAGCTCCTCTTGTGTTCAATTCTTCTCTTTTTTCTACATCAAACCACTACCAAATATTAGGAACTATAAAATGAATTTAATCAATGAAAACTCACCTAATCCTCACAATTTAATCCACGTAAACATAGGAAAATGTCATCACATCACCCAAAAAGATCGAAGCGGTTATGAATTGTCCTAAACCAACATCTGTTCCTGAGATTCGAAGTTTATGGGTTTAGCGGGTTACTATCGCAGATTCATCAAGGGATTCTCCTCTATTGTGAAGTCTATTACTCAGATTACTCATAAAAATGAGCCTTTTGTCTGGACCGAAGCATGTGAGGCCAGTTTTGTTGACTTGAAAAAGCGGTGGATCAGTGCTCCAATCTTAGCTATTCCTTCAGGTACTGGTGGTTTTTCAATTTATTGCGATGCTTCTCATCTAGGATTGGGATGTATTCTTATGCAGAGGAAGCACGTGATAGCATATGCATCGAGGCAGCAAAAACTGCACGATACTCGATATCCGGTTCATGATCTTGAGCTTGCAGCGATCGTATTTGCTTTGAAGATCTGACGTCACTATCTTTACGGTGAGACTTTCGAGATCTTTTCTGATCATAAGAGCCTGAAGTATCTATTTTTGCAGTCCAAATTGAATATGAGGCAGAGAAGATGGTTGGATCTGTTGAAGGACTTTAACTGTGAAATCAAGTATTACCCGGGGAAATCGAATGCAGAAGCTGATGCATTGAGCCGAAAACTTTGTTCTCTATATTTATCTATTGTTGGTGTTTCTCATTTGATCGATGATTGTTGTACTTCTGGTTTGGAGTTTGAAACAGATAGGAGGTCTATCAGAGTATTTGCTATTCAAGCCAAGCCAGAGTTATTTGTGATGATCAAAGAAGCACAGAATTCTGATCCGAGTATTAAGAGTTCGATAGAGAAAGTCAGATCAGGAAACCAGTCTAAATTTCAGGTTAGAGATGATGCTTTATTTGTGAATAATCGTATTGTTGTGCCCGATGTTTCTGAGTTGAGACAGATCTTGCGAGAGGCACATTGCAGTTGATTCAGCATTCATCCAGGTGGCCGAAATATGTATAACGATTTGAGAAATCAGTTCTGGTGGAAGAAGATGAAGAGTGATGTCATGATATTTGTATCCCAATGTTTGAATTGTCAGTATGTGAAAGTAAAGAGGAAGCGATCGGGTGGTATATTGCACAGTTTATCCGTACCAGAGTGGAAATAGGATCATATTTCGATTGATTTCGTCACAAAGCTACCATGATCAGTTCGAGGTTGCGATGCTATCTGGGTAGTGAATTACCGATTGATGAAGTATTCTTGCTTTATCGTGTACAGGATGACGTATCAACACAATAAGATGGCCGAGTTATATGTTCGAGACGTTGTGAGATTTCATGGTGTGCCGAAGTCGATCGTTTCAGACGGAGATCCTCGGTTTAATTTTCATTTTTGGCACAGTCTTCAAGAGGAACTTGGTACTCGATTCCATTTGAGTACAACATATTACCCTCAGACTGACGGGCAATCTGAGCGGATGATTCAAACTTTAGAGGATATGCTACAAGCCGTAGTGCTTGACTTTGGCACTAGCTTGCAGGATTTGTTACCTCTTGCTGAGTTTTCGTACAACAACAGCTATCAGACAAGTATCGGTATAACACCTTACGAAGCGTGGTAAGGAAAATGCATATCTCCTTTGTACTGGGATGAGATTTCCGAGTCACCTAATTTGGGACCAAATATGATTTGAGACATTGCTGAGCAAATGAAGATTATTCGTTTGAGATTGAAGACGGCTCAGGAGAGACAGGCAAAGTATGCGAATATCAGACGTAGACCTCTGTATTTTTATCAGGGAGATCGAGTATTTCTGAAGATTTCTCCTTTTAGAAGCACAATCAGATTTGTGAAGAGAGGGAAGTTGTCTCCGAGATTCATCGGTCCATATGAGATTTAGGAGAAGATAGGCGATCTTGCCTACAAACTTTTACTTCCTCCGTCTCTTTTTGGTATTCACGACGTCTTTCATGTCTCTATGTTGTGGAAATACCACCCAGATCCTTCTCATATTTTTCAGCCCGATGAGGCCAAACATGAAGAAGACATTGAGCTACATCGAGCGACGGATTCAGATTCTTGACTGAAAGGAGAAGCAGATCAGAAACAAGTCGATTCCGTTAGTAAAAGTGAAGTGGAGCCAACACAGAGTTGAAGAAGCGACTTGGGAGATAGAGACTAATATGAGACAACGATTTCTAGACTTATTTCTATGACGTGAGTTCTTATTTCAGTTCTGGTTATTTATTCTCTATCTTATGTGCTTGATTATATTCGATTTCGAGGATGAAATCTATTCTTAGAGAGGGAGAATTGTAACGCTCCAAAATTATCTTAATTGAGTTTATTATTGATATTCAAAGATTATAGAACTCGAGGATTGAATTGACATTTGATCAGGGACTGAATTGCAATTTTGAAGAGTTCGGGGGCCAAAGTGCAAAAAAAGAATTTTATATATAATATCTTGGAATTAATATAATTGAATAAGTCTCTTTTCCTTCTCATCTCCTTCTCCCTCCTTCACGCCAACCTCCATGGTCGCCCTACAAGCTCCTTGAATTCTTCGGTTTGCACGATCCGTCCGATAGAAATTCAATCTGAAGACATATTCGCGATCATGACATCGAAGGCTTTGTTCTATCATAAGTATTTCTTCGATCGGTTATACCTAATTTTTTGGATGTTGTTGGAATCGAATTATTTTCGTATATGTTGTTCTTGAGCTAGCATATATCGTTTATTTGAAGTTGGATCGGAAAAAGAACGTCGTTTGGAGTTGTTATGATTTTTGAGGCATAAATTCAAAATTGGGGGTTTCGCAATTTGTTGATATTGAGTTTATATTGATAAATTGGTGTTGGTATGAGTTGGTTTCAGTATATATATTGTTGTTGTGGTTTTTGGTTGATCGAAATATAGCCTTATGCCGCCGGTTTGAGTTTTGGATATCGACTAGTTTGAATAGATTGAGCTATATTTCGTTTGATTTTGAATGTTGATATTGATCTTTTATTGTTTCATTTCAGATTGGTTAGAGAATTGGTGAATCCAGAGTTAGCGGAATTTGAGCAGATAGAGTTGAAGCCGGTATAGTATTGATTTCTCTCTTGACGATTGTTTTGGATTCGAATAAGTTTTGATATGAGATTATCATTCGCTTATCCAGGTTTGGTGTAACGTACGAAATTATTTAATTTTAATCCGAGAATAATTAATTTGGGAATAATTGGAGTTTTGATTTAAATTCTAATATTCTTAAATTGATTAGGATTGAAATTGAATGAAATGAGAATCTGAGGACCAAATTGCAATTTTTGAATAATTGAGGGGCCAAAGTGCAAAATCCTTATTTTGGGCTGGACACTTGTTATGGAAAATTGATATTCACGTGTGAAACAACACATATTCCTATCAGATATTCAGAGGAAGGAATCGAGAGAAAGGAACAAAGAACTCCAAGCTTCTTCTTCATTTTCAAATTGAGATATCTTGAGCCTCGGATATCTGTTTTTGATTCCAAAAGATGTTCTGGAATCCTTGCAACGAGACCTTCGAATTGATGTAAGTTTTCTCTTAGTTCATCAGGGTTTTGAAATTCGAAATTGACAGACATCAGATTTGTGCATTGAATGGTGTTGATGAGCTTCTATACCTTATTTTATTGAAGTTGGGTTGAGGAATGATTGTTGTATCATGTTCTTATGATGTCCCAGCTATGATTCGATTTATATACCTGCTGATATGTTGGGTTTGAGTTGATATACAGCTGATATGAATGTTAGATTGGTTATAGATGTGTTCGGAATCGCCGAGTTATACCGATATGCCGTCGAACTCATGATTTGAAGTGATTTGCTATTGTTCTTGGACTAAGAAGTTGCTGAATTATTAGCTGATGATTCCTTGCTTGTTATGCTGTGATTTCAGTGTGTAAACAGGGCATTTCAACTCATTGATCTTGACTCCGAAACCGATACAAGAACGCACAAGGTTGGTAGCGTTTTGCTTTGACGTTTGGATTGAAACTTGAGCAGATTTTGAGATAGGTTTGGTGGTTAACTTGTACAGATTTGGAAAAGCTAAAAGACATCCTAAACATCACATTTGAAAGGTAAAATTGGACTACTATTTGATTGGGATTACAACTCAAGATGGTTTGTATCGAGTTCCCTTAAATCACATACTTATTTGCTTATGTGCTTTTATATGTTTCTATGAATATTTGAATGAGTCTTGATGATAATGAATGTGGTTTGATTGATAGTTATTGCATTCATCTTGAAGACTTGTTCTTTGATTTTGAAATGAACGGAAACGTTCGAATAGATGATTTGAGGGATTGTATATGTATGGCCTGGGTGATTGTTCTAGCCTAGAGTCTGATTTACATATATGATGGCTTCAAAGTCTAGAGAAGTGAGATAAGTAGCCCCATCTCGATCGGGAGAGTCGGTGGATTAGTTATGATATCTACTTCTCGGGATCCCAACCGATGAAACGAGAGATTTGTTAGAGAACCTTGTTTTTAAAACATGCATTGAAGTTATGTTCTTTATATCATGATCTTGATATATGTTTGTTATGCATGTTTAGTTGCTTTTACTGGGAAATCTATTTCTCACCGGAGTTATCCGGCTATTGTTTTGTTGTATGTGTCATTGCATTAGGCAGGAGTGGATACGGGCAAAAGCGAACGTGAAGAACAAGGGATAAGAAGATAGCGTGATGATCCGAGTCTAGATGGTTGTGTGATCTGTTATGATGTTGTTGAGTGTCTTAAACTTGAGCATGTTAGAGCTACTTGCACCGAGCTTGTTGATGATTAAGTTGTGGTCTTGTTGTTGTTCATAGGATTTGAATGGGGATATGTAAATCCTTGAGACATTATAATGTAGCTTGATCCTGAATGTGTAACATTGCTTCTTGCATGTTTATGAGCCTTTATTGTTATGATTTTAAAGTCTTGTGATGGTCAATTCCTATCAATTACATCATGTTAGAATGCATGTTAGCTTATGTTATTGATATAGGCTTTGTATGAGATGATAGGAATTGATTATTGAAGGAAAGAACTTGTTCATGACGGCAAACGTTTCTGTTATTTTTCTACTGGAACTGTGCTCGCTCGATCGGGCAATTCCTACAGATCGAGCGAGGCTGTTATATCAGGAACAGAACACTTGAAAGAAGTGGCTCGCTCGATCGGTCATTTCTTGCAGGTCGAGCGAGGCCACTATTATCTGCACCCGAGAGTTTGAGCATTGTGCTAGCTCGATCGGTAGATTTTTACCGATCGAGCGAGGTGCTCCCATTTTAAATTTTTTTTTTATTTTGTTTAGACATTGATTATTGTCTATTCTTTTTGATGATTTGATTATTGAGAGATTAGAACTCGGGTCGTGTAGTGACCCTTACCCGGATCACCTACTAACAGAACTTAGGCATGCAATTAACTTAATTAAACAGATATCAAAATAAAACTGTGAAAACCATAAACGTTATACAATCCAAAGTAATGGAATCTGTAATTTATCCAAATAATATACAACCAAATCGAATAGCTGTATCAACCTCAAAACAACAGAAATAAAACCTAGACGAAGCTCCAGCTGGTCAACCACTGACTAGCCCCTCTTGGATCCACCCGCCTCGTCCAATCGCAAACCTACCCCATGGAATAGGGTGTCCAGAAACACAGAGTACGAGACGTGAGCATAAAACGCTCAGTACGAGAGTATGAGTATACATGCATGCAAAGTGAACTCCCTATAAACTCGAGGTCAAGGATCAGATAACAGAGACAGACCGGGCCCTGGTATGTAGCACACTGTGCCGTCGCTTCAGGAGGTGGCTCCCATACCATAATATCAGTGGATATGCCGGACCCAAATCGATGGAAGTCCAACCACTAACAGGATAGGGAAAAACCCTACTAACAGACATCTCGAAGGAGATAGCTCAGTATGCAAATGAATGCAGCATAAATCAATGACATATAAATCATGCAGTCACATAATACATGCATACTCAGTCAGGATATCTCGAACAGTACTTCCGTACCTCAAAACAGTGCAAGCTCTACCAACTCTAGGTCCACGCCTATAATCTGCTCTACACTGCCAAATGATACTACTATCATTAAAGTGCTCTAAAAGCCTTAACTAAGCTATTGCATACTCCTAAATATTTATAGGAAGCAAAAGCTATACCTTCGTCCATCGTTAGCCCTTTGATGTCGATGCCTCCAGAACTTGGGCACAACTCCGCTACGACTATCGAACGCCTCGACGACTCCCCGGTCAAGCCTAGGAAGGCTAGAACAACTCGAATAGACTAGAAAGGAGAGGGAATACTCGGAATTGGCATTTGGAAATGAAGCCTCGACTCTCTATTTATAGACAACTATTGGAACTTTCGATCCTCGATCGAAACGTCCGAAACTCGATCGGAACGTCCGATTCTGCCATCGGAGCTTCCGAAGATCCTGATCTGCCACGTGTCAAAATATCACTTGTTGACTTCGGATAAGGGTGATCGGAGCTTCCGATCCTGATCGGAGCTTCCGATCTAGCCAATCGTCATGCCTGACGTAATATGATCGGAGCTTCCGATCCTGCATCGAAGCTTCCGATCCTGTTCGGAACTTCCGAACCTACCTTCGGAGCTTCCGAACTCTATTCAAGTAATTATGATTAATTCCTTAATTACTGATATTGGTTTCGGGCTACTACATTCTCCCCCACTTAAGATATTTCGTTCTCGAAATCAAATCTTACGTACTGAATGCAATACAGAAATCAGGAACATTCTTTATTCAAATCAAACGTTTACAGAGTTTGCAACAGAATACAACTTAAGAATGAAATCAAAACAACTCAGGATGGTCTTCACGCATCCTGTCCTCAAGCTCCCAAGTAGCTTCCTCAGTGCCTCGGCGCTGCCACTAAACTAAAACCAAAGGAATGACTTTGTTCCGTAAAACTTTATCTTTATAATCCAGGATACGAATAGGTTTCTCAACATAAGTCAAATCCTTGCTCACCTGAACCTCAGACCGCTGTAGAATATGAGATTCATCTGCTACATACCGTCGCAACAGAGATACGTGGAACACATCGTGAATACTGGATAGATGCGGTGGCAAAGCTAGTCGATAAGCCAAATCGCCAATGCTCTCCAAGATCTCAAACGGACCGATAAACCTGGGAGATAACTTGCCTTTAAGGCCAAATCTGAGAATCTTGCGGAAAGGTGACACTCTCAGAAACAATTCTCCCCGAAATCGAACTGCAAAGGCCTACGCTTGATATTAGCATAGCTGGCCTGACGATCCTGTGCAGTCTTAATCCGTTTCTTGATCTGATCGACAATGTCTACCGCCTGCTGGATAAGCTTCGGTCCCTCAGCCTGTCTCTCCCCCACTTCTTTCCAGAAGAGTGGAGTACGACAACTTCGCCCGTACAACGCCTCAAAAGGTGCCATCCCAATACTAGTATGATAGCTGTTGTTGTACGCGAACTCGATCAACGGCAAATGATCCTGCCAGGCTGAACCAAAATCCATGACGCACGCTCTAAGCATATCCTCCAAAGTACGGATAGTGCGCTCTGACTGACCATCAGTCTCCGGATGATAGGCAGTACTCAAACTGAGAGTAATATCCATCGCACGCTGAACACTCCCCCAGAATCTAGAAGTGAACCTGGGGTCCCGATCGCTGACAATGCTCACAGGCACTCCATGAAGTCGAACGATCTCCTTAATGTACAACCAAGCCATACGATCCACATTGTACTCTCGACTATAGGCAATGAAATGCGCTGACTTGGTGAGTCGGTCCACCACAACCCAGATAGCATCACAGTTCCTCGGGGATACCGGCAAATGGGTCACAAAGTCCATTGTGATAAACTCCCATTTCCATTCAGGAATAGGCAGACTGTGAAGCAATCCTCCAGGTCATCGGTGCTCTTCTTTGACCTGTTGACACACCAAACATATCGAAACAAACTGATAAACACTGCGTTTCATACCCTTCCACCAGAAACGAGTACGTAGATCCTTGTACATCTTGTTGCTCCCAGGATGAATACTCAACTTAGTGCGATGCGCCTGAGACAAAATCTCCTCTCGCAACTCTTCATCCTGCGGAATCACAAGCCTACCAGACAAACACAGAAAGCCATCTGACTGATAATGAAATCCAGACGAGCTACCCTCGTTAGCTAGACGAGCTAAACGCTGGGTCTTCGAATCAGACATCTGAGCATCTCGAATCCGCGAATACAAAGCTGGCTCAGATAGTATCGCAAACATCTGGATACTCTGCATACCTTTCTTATGCTTGAATGTATATCCTAAAGTACAACAGTCACTGATCGCACTAGACATCGAACAAGTCTGAAGTGCGGATAGTCGCACCTTGCGACTCAAAGAATCAGCGGTGAGATTAGCAGCTCCCGGATGGTACTTAATCTCGCAATCATAGTCCTTAAGCAAGTTTATCCAACGTCTCTGCCTCATGTTCAACTCCGCCTGAGTGAACAAATACTTGAGACTCTTATGGTCGGTGAAGATCTCAAATCTCTCGCCATACAGATAATGACGCCAGATCTTCAAAGCGAACACAATGGCTGCTAACTCCAAATCATGGACTGGATAGTTGTCCTCGTGAAGCTTCAGATGTCTAGAAGCGTATGCGATCACATGCCCATTCTGAGTCAGAACACAACCTAACCCCTGAAGAGAAGCATCAGTGTATACCACATACCCTCCAGATCCTGACGGTAATTCCAGCACCGGCGCAGAAGTCAACCGCCGTCGAAGCTCACAGAAATATTCCTCACACTCGAAGGACCACTCGAAATCCACACCCTTGCGGGTAAGCTGCGTCAAAGGTCGAGCTAGTTGAGAGAAGTTCAGAATGAAGCGACGATAATACCCTGCTAGACCCAGAAAACTACGGATCTCAGCAACTGTCGTCGGACGCGACCAATTAAGTACCGCTTCAATCTTGCTTGGATCAACAGAAATCCCCTCCCTGGATATGATATGGCCAAGAAAGACCACTCTATCCATCCAGAACTCACACTTGCTCAGCTTGGCGTACAACTGCTCATCTCGAAGAGTCTGTAGTACCAACCGCAAGTGAGAAACATGCTCTTCCGTATTACGTGAATACACCAAGATGTCGTCAATGAAGACTACAACAAATTTGTCCAAATACTCCCTGAAGACATGGTTCATCAGATCCATGAATATAGCCGGCGCATTAGTCAAACCAAATGGCATTACTAGAAACACGTAATGCCCATAGCGAGTACGGAATGCAGTCTTGGCTACGTCCTGATCACGGACTCTCAACTGATGATACCCAGATCTCAAGTCAATCTTGGAGTAAACTGACATGCCCTGCAGCTGATCAAACAAGTCATCAATACGAGGCAACGGATACTTGTTCTTCACAGTGACTCGATTCAGCTGCCGATAGTCAATGCACAGCCGCATCGACCCATCCTTTTTCTTTACAAAAAGAACAGGAGCTCCCCAAGGAGATACACTAGGAAGAATGTACCCCTTGTCCAAAAGATCCTGTAGCTGATTCTTCAACTCACGCATCTCTGACGGAGCCAGACGATACGGTGCTCTAGAAATAGGTGAAGTACCCGGTATCAACTCTATGCCAAACTCGACTTCCCTAGCAGGAGGAAAACCCGGAATCTCATCAGGAAATACATCTGGAAATTCATCCACAACAGGAATGCTTTCTATCCCAATACTCTCAGCGGACAAATCAACTGCATAGATAAGGTAGCCTTCCCCGCCAGACTCTAAAGTTCGACAGGCTCTCAAAGCTGATACCAAAGGCATCGGGGGTCGCGCTCCCTCACCATAGAAAAACCAGCTCTCACTCCCCTCCGGATGAAAGCGTACTAATCTCTGATAGCAGTCCACTGAAGCTCGATAGGTAGTCAACATATCTATTCCCAGAATGCAATCAAAGTCGTCCATCGCCAGGACCATGAGACTCGCTAACAGAATGTTCCCTTTGAACTCTAAAGGGCAGCCCATCACCAGACGCTTAGCCAAAGCAGATTGGCCCGTCGGAGTAGAAATAGACATCACTACGTCTAGTGCAATGCATGGTAACTTATGCCTCTTAACAAAACGTGCAGAAATGAAGGAATGAGATGCACCAGTGTCAATAAGTACAAGAGCAGGTATACCATAAAGCAAAAATGTACCTGCGATGACTTTCTCATTCTCCTCCACTGCCTGATCATGTCTCAGGGCAAACACCTGGCCAAAAGCTCTTGGCCTCAAATGAGAACTCCCAGCAGGCTGTCCCTGCGACCTCTCCTGTACGGTGGCCTGAGAACCAGATCCTGAACCAGATCCAGAACCGCCTCCTCCAGATAGTGGACAATCTCTCCGGATATGACCAGTCTCTCCACAACGGAAACAAGCTCCAGAAGCTCTACGGCACTTGTCGGATGGATGGATCTTCCCACAGTGATCACACTTGTCCTTCTTACCGAAACGGACAACACCTCCAGAACCAGAGGAAGAAGTAGATCCAGACTTCTTGAAAGTTTGGGCATGGGGACCCAAAGAACTAGCAGGCCTCGACTGAGAGAAAGACCTGTTCCGTCGAATGCTGTCCTCCTCCTGGTGACAACGGCTCACCAAACCCTCGTAGGACATGTCATCGCCAACCGCCACACGGTCATGGATCTCAGGGTTAAGGCCCTGAAGGAACAGATTATACTTCATCCTAGAGCTGTCAGCAATCTCGGGGCAATAGGATAGCAGATCAAAGAACCTCTGCTGATACTCATCGATAGACATGGCTCCCTATCGCAGACTCAGTAGCTCGCCTGCCTTCGACTGTCGGAGTGCAGGAGGAAAATACAGCTTCTGAAAAGCTGTGTGGAACTCGGCCCAGGTGGCCACTCCTCTCGCCGCAACAAAAGGTGCAGAAGTAAACCTCCACCACCTGCGCGCACGTCCATCCAGAAGATAACCCAGGGTCTCCATCTTCTGCTCCTCGGTGCATTGGAAAGTCTGAAAAGTCATCTCCATGCGGTCTAACCAGTTCTTCGCATCCTCCGGAGACTCACCTCCAACTAAGGGCTTAGGACCCATAGCTAAGAATCGACACACAGTGAAACGCTCGTCGTCATGATGATGATGACGCCGTTCTCGACGAGGCTCCCGGTCGGCATCATCCCAACGCCCACCAATACTGCCATGAGAACTCCGGTTGTCACGACCTGCCATCTACAAAAGTACCTCACAGTTACCTTACGCAGAGTCTAAATCCCAAGAATACTATGCATGCTCTGATACCATAAATGTAGTGACCCTTACCCGGATCACCTACTAACAGAACTTAGGCATGCAATTAACTTAATTAAATAGATATCAGAATAAAACTGCGGAAACCATAAACGTTATACAATCCCAAGTAAAGGAATCTGTAATTTATCTAAATAATATACAACCAAATCGAATAACTATATCAACCTCAAAACAACAGAAATAAAACCTAGACGAAGCTCCAGCTGGTCAACCACTGACTAGCCCCTCTTGGATCCACCCGCCTCGTCCAATCGCAAACCTGCCCCATGGAATAGGGTGTCCAGAAACACAGAGTACGAGACGTGAGCATAAAACACTCAGTACGAGAGTATGAGTATACATGCATGCAAAGTGAACTTCCTATAAACTCGAGGTCAAGGATCAGATAATAGAGACAGACCGGGCCCTGGTATGTAGCACGCTGTGCCGTCGCTTCAGGAGGTGGCTCCCATACCATAATACCAGTGGATATTCCGGACCCAAATCGATGGAAGTCCAACCACTAACAAGATAGGGAAAAACCCTACTAACAGACATCTCGAAGGAGATAGCTCAGTATGCAAATGAATGCAGCATAAATCAATGACATATAAATCATGCAGTCACATAATACATGCATACTCAGTCAGGATATCTCGAACAGTACTTCCGTACCTCAAAACAGTGCAAGCTCTACCAACTCTAGGTCCACGCCTATAATCTGCTCTACACTGCCAAATGATACTACTATCATTAAAGTGCTCTAAAAGCCTTAACTAAGCTATTGCATACTCCTAAATATTTATAGGAAGCAAAAGCTATACCTTCGTCCGTCGTTAGCCCTTTGATGTCGATGCCTCCAGAACTTGGGCACAACTCCGCTATGACTATCGAACGCCTCGACGACTCCCGGGTCAAGCCTAGGAAGGCTAGAACAACTCGAATAGACTAGAAAGGAGAGGGAATACTCGGAATTGGCAATTGGAAATGAAGCCTCGGCCCTCTATTTATAGACAACGATCGGAACTTCCAATCCTCGATCGGAACGTCCGAACCTCGATCGGAATGTCCGATCCTGCCATCGGAGCTTCCAAAGATCATAATCTGCCACGTGTCAAAATATCACTTGTTGACTTCGGATAGGGGTGATCGGAGCTTCCGATCCTGATCGGAGCTTCCAATCTATCCAATCGTCATGCCTGACGTAATATGATCGGAGCTTCCGATCCTGTTCGGAACTTCCGAACCTACCTTTGGAGCTTCCAAACTCTATTCAAGTAATTATGATTAATTCCTTAATTACTGATTTTGGTCTCGGGCTACTACAGGTCGTCACAACAGGTGGTATCAGAGCAAGAAAATTCTGGACTTAGATAGACTGTGAGTTGGGTAGATCGAGTCTTCTGCCTTACTTATTTATGGATTCATGCTATGATTTAATTACATGATTGAATTACATGTTGTAAATGCTAGAATGATTTACTTTCAAGTCTTTATTACAAGATGTTGTATTTATTTTATTTGAAAGTATGAATACGATGATTAAAGATGCATGCTTACTAGAATATCGGAAATGATTAGAGGCATGTATTCTGATGATTTATGACATGCTACCTGATTATCTGAATTGATTGGAAGCATGTTTTATCTGAAGATTGTGATTATTTATTTAAGATTGAATCAGAACCGAGTCTTGATCAGAGGTAAGATGATCAGAGGAGGATTGAAATAGATTTGATGATTATGGTATCCTAACCCTTTTGATAATCAGATATGTCTCGACGACCAGGCCGACCTCCTCTCAGACCACAGGTTCCTACTCCTAGGCCAGAGCAGATGGTGCATCCTCTGCCTGAACAAACAGTGGTACCTCCGACAGTGCCTCAAGTTACTGCAATTCCGAGTAATGAACAGGGAAGTACCTCTCGAGATATGACGGATATGTCTGCTACACCAATGGAAATGTTGTTGAAAAGATTTCAATCCTACAAGCCGCCAACCCTGAAAGGTACCGAGAATGCAGTTGAATGTGAAGGATGGCTTGATGATATGGAGATGTTATTTGATTCACTTGATTACGGTGATGAGCGGAGAGTCAGACTTATTGGTCATCAGTTGCATGAAGTTGCAAAAAGCTGATGGTTCACAACAAAGAAATTTCTGGAGCGTAGAGGAACTGTTCTAACCTGGAATGTCTTCAAAACTGAGTTTTACCAACGCTTCTTTCCAGTGTCTTATCGTAAAGACAAGGGTGCCGAATTTGCTAATCTGAGGCAGGGAAACTTAAATATTGAAGACTATGTTGCAAAATTCACGACATTGCTACGTTTTGCTCCACATGTTGCAGATAGTGACGAGGCTATGGCTGATCAGTTCATTAATGGACTGAATCCTGATGTTTTTACATTGGTAAACACAAGGCGACTGAATAATTTTGCTGATGCCTTGAACAGTGCCAAAGGAGCGGAAGCTGGCTTGATACAACAGCGAGGAGCTTCGTATGTTGCTCAGCCTCCGAGACAGTCACAACCTTCAGCTCCAACTCCGCAACAGTCTTCTCGATTTGAAAGTGGTGGCAGCAGCAGTGGTAAGAAAGGATATTTGCAAGCTCGAGGAAAACAGTTTAAGAAGTCTGGGAGCAGTTCTTCGAGTTCCAGTGGAATGAAACCGAAGTTGGGAGTGTTTTGTAACAATTGTGGTGGAGGACATCCAACCGATCAGTGTCGAGGGATATCTGGGAGGTGCCATATATGCCATCAGACTGGCCATTTTGCGAGGGTATGTCCTCAGAGAGGTTTTGGACAGGCACGAGGTGCAGAGTCATTATGATCAGTGGCTCAACCTGGAAGGCAAGCCTCTTCTGTTCATTCCTTCCAACCCGCACATCCACAGCAACAGACTTGACCAGGAGGAAGTCAGACAGGCAGTCAGCCCCAGAGACAGCAGGCTCATTACTTTGCATTGATAGAGTAACAAGCACAGGGAGCACCAGATGACGTGATTGCAGGTAACTGTTCTCTTTATGGTTATCCTGCATATGTATTGATAGATACAGGTTCATCCCATACGTTTATCTCTGACCAATTTGTTTCATTGCATTCTTTGCCTGTTGAAACATTACCTGTTGTAGTATCTGTTTCTTCTCCTTTGGGGAAAGGTCTTATATCGATTCAGACAGTTAAAAATTGTTTGCTACAGTATGATGGTAATAAAATTGAGATAGATTGTTTTGTACTTAGTTTGTCTGATTTTGACTGCATTATCGGGATTGATATGCTAAACAAGTACAGAGATACCGTCGATTGTTTTCAGAAGGTAGTGAGATTCAGACCCGAGATGGCTGGAGAATGGAAATTCTATGGTAAGGGTTCACGTGCTAAGATTCCTCTCATTTCTGTATTATCTATGTCCCGATTTTTGCAGAAAGGAGCAGAGGGATTTCTTGTATATGCAGTTGACATTTTGAAAGCTAGCCCGAACCTGGCTGATTTGCCAGTGGTTAGTGAATTTGTAGACGTTTTTCCTGATGAGATTCCAGGATTACCTCCGTATCGTGAGATTGATTTCAACATCGAACTGATGCCAGGAACTGCACCGATTTCGAAAGCACCTTATCGAATGGCACCAGTTGAACTGAAAGAGTTGAAAGAACAGTTAGAAGATTTACTGGCCAAGGGATATATTTGACCAAGTGTTTCTCCTTGGGGTGCTCCAGTACTGTTTGTCAGAAAGAAAGATGGTTCAATGAGATTGTACATCGACTACCGGCAACTGAACAAGGCAACGGAAAAGAACAAATATCCTTTGCCTCGTATTGATGATTTATTTGACTAGTTGCAAGGTTCTTCAGTGTATTCCAAGATCGATCTGAGATCTGGATACCATCATCTGAGAGTTAGGGATTCTGATATTCCGAAAACTGCGTTCAGAATCAGGTATGGCCACTATGAGTTTATAGTTATGCCGTTTGGTCTGACGAATGCTCCAGCTGTGTTTATGGATTTTATGAACCGTGTGTTTCAGAAATATCTCGATGACTTCGTGATTATTTTTATTGATGATATTCTGATATATTCGAAGAATTTGATTGATCATTCTGAGCATTTGAGAACTGTGTTGAAGACGTTAAGAGCTGAGAAACTGTATGCTAAACTGTCGAAATGTGAGTTTTGGCTGAAACAGGTTGTTTATCTTGGACATATTATATCCGGAAATGGTATAGCTGTTGATCCAAGTAAAGTCAAGGCAGTGATCAGTTGTTCGAGACCAACATCTGTTCCTGAGATACGTAGTTTCATGGGTTTGGCTGGGTATTATCGTCGATTCATTAAAGATTTTTTCAGTATTGCGAAGCCGATTACTCAGTTGACTCAGAAAAATGCTCCATTCATCTGGTATGAAGCTTGTGAATCCAGTTTTCTTGAGTTGAATAAACGACTGACCAGTGCACCAGTCTTGACGATTCCTTCAGGTACTGGTCGTTTCACTGTTTATTGTGATGCATCTCATCGAGGTTTGGGGTGTGTTTTGATGCAGCGAGGGCATGTGATTGCTTATGACTCGAGACAGTTGAAGCCTCACGAGACCAGATATCCGATTCATGATCTTGAATTGGCCGCCATTGTATTTGCTTTGAAGATTTGGCAAAATTATCTGTACGGGGAACAGTTTGAAATCTATTCTGATCACAAGAGTCTGAAATATTTGTTTTCACAGTCAGAACTGAATATGAGACAGTGGAGATGGCTTGATTTGCTGAAAGATTTTGATTGTGAGATTAAGTACTATCCGGGGAAATTGAATGCGGCAGCTGATGCATTGAGTCGAAAGGTATGTTCCTTGTCCTTATCGACGATTGGTGTATCAAATTTGATTGAAAACTGTTGTCTTTCTGGATTGGTATTTGATATGAATTATCAGCCTCTGCGACTTTATCAAATTCAAGTTGAACTAGAGTTACTTTTGAGAATCAGAGAAGCTCAGAAACTTGATCAGAGTGTGCAGAATTCAATTGAGAAAGTCCGGTCAGGGAATGTGTCTGAATATCAGGTTTGAGATGATCTTCTTTATGTTCATAATCGCCTTGTAGTGCCTGATATTTCTTATGTGAGACAACAACTACTGAAAGAGGCGCATTGTAGTCGATATAGAATTCATCCTGGAGGGAGGAAGATGTACAATGATCTGAAGACTCGATATTAATGGAAATCAATGAAGTCTGATATTACTGATTTTGTGTCTCGATGTCTTAATTGCCAACAGGTGAAGGCTAAAAGGAAGAAACCGCCTGGTTTGTTACAGAGTTTATCAGTGCCAGAATGGAAATGGGATCATATTTCCATGGACTTCGTGACGAAGTTACCTCGATCTTCTAGAGGTTGCGATGCTATCTGGGTGATTATCGACAGATTAATGAAGTCAGCATGTTTTATACCTTATCGTATGACATATCGACACGATCAGATGGCAGAGCTTTATGTCCGAGAAGTTGCCAGATTACATGGAGTGCCGAAGTCTATTGTATCAGATCGTGATCCTCGGTTTACATCTCATTTTGGTACAGCTTACAGAATGCTTTGGGTACTCAGCTACACTTGAGTACAACGTATCATCCACAGACAGACGGACAGTCTGAGCGTACCATTCAGACATTGGAAGACATGTTGAGAGCTGTAGTGCTTGATTTTGGCACTAGTTGGCAAGAATCACTACCACTTTGTGAATTCTCGTACAACAACAGCTATCAATCGAGTATTGAGATGGCTCCGTTTGAAGCTCTGTATGGTAAAAAATGTCGATCTCCTCTTTATTGGGATGATATATGTAACGACCCACTGTATCAAGACTAGTCTTTTCAGCGTGCTTATGTCCTCACTCACACGCACCCTGAGAAACTTCCCAGGGGGTCACCCATCCTATAATTTCCCCAAGTCAAGCACGCTTAACTTTGGAGTTCTTATGTGATGAGCTCCCGAAAAAAAGATGCACCTTCTTGATATGAGTAGTACATATGAAATCTTTTAAGCTCTCCTCAACTATGTAGTCCCATACCTACACAGTCTCAGAATCCCTCTCATTCCGGCAGGATCGGTTCATTCATGTCTCCCTCCTCCTAGAAGCCTATCGGGAGCCGCTCATTGTCCGTGCAGCCTCTTGGCACCGGCGATCACTCCCCGCCGCCTCAGCCCCGGGCGTCACATGCCCACCAGCTTCCGCTTGGTTCGTCCCCGAACCATACCGTACTAAGAGAGGTCGTCTCTGATACCATTTGTAACGACCCACTGTATCAAGACTAGTCTTTTCAGCGTGCTTATGTCCTCACTCACACGCACCCTGAGAAACTTCCCAGGGGGTCACCCATCCTATAATTTCCCCAAGTCAAGCACGCTTAACTTTGGAGTTCTTATGTGATGAGCTCCCGAAAAAAAGATGCACCTTCTTGATATGAGTAGTACATATGAAATCTTTTAAGCTCTCCTCAACTATGTAGTCCCATACCTACACAGTCTCAGAATCCCTCTCATTCCGGCAGGATCGGTTCATTCATGTCTCCCTCCGCCTAGAAGCCTATCGGGAGCCGCTCATTGTCCGTGCAGCCTCTTGGCACCGGCGATCACTCCCCGCCTCCTCAGCCCCGGGCGTCACATGATCCATATATCTAATAAAAATGCATGCATTAATTAAATATATATTTACGGATATTTATTCATGAAATAAAGAAATAATGAGAATTTTTAAGTTCATGCATCATGTAATATTTTTTTATGATCAGTTTAATTAAATGCATGTTACGAAAAATATATTTTTATGGAAGTTGAAGTGAAGGTGGAAAGTGATGTGGTTGGAGGCCGGGATACCTGGGCCCGGTGACCTTCCTAATGATGTATAAGTATGATGAGCTTATGGATCCAGCTGAGAGGGCTGGTGAAGTGGCAGCACAGAGGTGGAAACCCCACCGCCGCGTACGTTGGTTTATAGATTGATCAATCGCTCAGTATGATGCCACCGACATGGATACGACCTGTTGAGAACTAAGAAATTATGATAAGACATTTTATGAGATTTATTAAATATGATGTTTATGTTTAGCATGATGATGAAGCATTATAATTATTTATTCATGTTTATATGCATAATATTTTAAGAGCATGCACGTATAATTATTATTCACGTATTTTATATGATGTGTGCTTGGGTGTGGTTTCATTTTGTTATATAAGGATAGAACGTGCTGAGCCTCTAGGCTCACTAGATTTAAATGGTGCAGGTGAGCGGAATGTTAATGAAGTTAATGTGTTTCCGACTGGCGGCGAGGGCGTATGAGTATCCAGGCGGCTAGAACCCGTGACCATAGCTCTATCACGATATTTATGTTGAGATATAAAATATGTATTTCCGCACAAGTTTTATTATTTTGGATTGTTAGTATATGCATGGATTTTAGATTTAAGTATTTATTTTCTAAGTTTTCATGGATTTTTGTGAAAGAGATATTATTTAGGAATTTTATTATGAAAATTTTTATAAATGATTATTTAGTAATTAATGTTAGGTATTTAGTTGCATGCTTGTACTTTTATTATTATTTATATTCATCGTGTAGATGCATATTAAATTAAGAAAAGTTATTTTTAAGTATGATGTATATATATATATATATATGTATTGCATATATATTTTTATATTCATTATTTTATAATTAGAGATAGAGATAAAAAAAAAATCAGTAGTACTTTTAGGATGTTTCATTTGGTATCAGAGCCATGGTCCTTGGAGGGTTACTAGCCTGCTACACGGAGCTCAGAAGCCGCACTGCCAGTCTGTAAGTTTTAAATGTTTTAAATTATGTTTTATGCATGGGACACATGATTTTTGTTTTAATGATTTATGAAAATGATAATTTTAAGTTATGAAAGTCTTAAAGTTAAAAAAAAAAATAGTTATGCAATGCGGTTACGTAGAGAATTTATGGAAATTACAGTATGTTTCTGAGACACGTTACACACCAGGATGACTAGAATGATATTTGTTTAAAAAATTAAGTTTGATAATTTATGAGACGTAAGTTTGACATTTAGATTTGTAGATTAAGTTATGATTTTAGATTTTAAGTTTGACAAGTTAGGAATTTTTTTTTTTCTTTTTGAGATTTAAGTTGAATTTTAGATATATAAATTAAATTATGTTTTTGGGATTTAAGTTTAAAAAATTAGTTTTGAAACATTTTAGTCATGTGTTATTAGACGACTAAGTTAAATCAAATTTCGAGGACGAAATTTCATTTAAGGGGGAGAGAATTGTAACGTCCGGAAATTTGCTACGTAAATCCGCATGTATAACTAAGAGATTTAATAAGTTTAAAATAATGTGAAAATGTGTTAAATTGTTTTTATGAGTGATTATTTAAATTATGTGCATGTTTTAAATATTTTTTTGGCATTTAAATTTGTTTTCTGTGGTTTATGAATTTATTTGAGAAAATTTATTTTATGATCGCGTAGGCGGGGCCGTGGACGGACGAGAAGTTTGTTTTCACCCAAAATATTTTCGGAGATTTTTAGGAGCCTTAAAATATTATTTTAAGGTATAATTTGAAGAAAATTATTGTATTTATATATATGTATATTTAGATGTCCGTTTTTACCCAAAATAAATCATTTTAATGACTTTTATTAAGTTTTAAAAATCACCTATTTTATTATTTCGGGATTTTTAAGTTTTTAGAAAATTATCATGTATTTTTTTAGTTTAAATTTTAGTAATTATCTACCCAAAGTATTTATTTAAATATTTAACCTAGACTACCCAAATATTATCCTAAGATTTTCTACCCTATCTCACGCCTCAACTCCCTAGCCGCCTCCCTCAACCTTTCTCCATCATCTTCATCGTTCCAGCAAAATTTTCACAGCCCCGTAGCCGAGCTTTTAAGATTTTATATTGGTTGGAGATCTGTTCGTCCCGGAGAGCCGTACGATGCGACATAAACGTTATTTCTTGCAAATATTCATCAAGGCACGTCTCGAATCCATTCTTGGCCACCATTTAAATCATATACACTGATTTTTACTATGAATGATTTGTTAATGCATGTGTTTTCAGAATTTAAGGATATTATTCATGATTCATGCATGTAATCACGTTTTTTATGCATAAGGCTCATGTTGACGAGTTTTCTGACCACGGCTTGATTGGGACTGCTGCACCTTTGTTAGGGGTCTGATCTAGGGTCCTTAGGGTCGATTTGGAGGGCTGGTTCATGGCTGGAAAGGGCTGGAACCGGCCATATCTTCTGATGCGCAGCAGGTCGCGCAGGTTGAGCGAGGTTGGGAGATTTGCTCGTTCTCGGTCCACAGAGCGTATTTTAGGGTGATTCCAGTTAGGTTAGAACCCCAAGACCTTGGGGAAGATTTTTCAGGTGGTTCTCCGGCCGGTTCTTGCCGGAGATTGGCGGCCGAACGGCCGGAAGTGGCTGCTCGCGTTCTGCGCGCGAGCAGAAACTAGGTCTAGAGTGGTTTGGTTCGTTCTTCTTCCACATACCACAGTTTGAGGTAAAATTTGTTGGGTTAGAACCGTCTGGGTGTTGGCTAAGTATGAGAGGTGGTTTCACGGCCAAAGGTGGCCTGAGCAGGCGGCACGATCAGATTTTCTGAAGCCGCTCAGGGCTGCCTCGAGTTGGGCTTAGGGAGAGGTAAGCTAGGGTTGTGTCTTGTGTTTTGGCAGGCCGGGCTCCACTTTTCGAGTCCGGGTCGGGTCTAAAATATAATGGGTCGAGTTAGTTTGGTCCGGGTCTGGGTTATATTAGTTGAACTCGGGTATTTTTATTTTAAATTAAATAAGAGATTTAGTTAATAATTAATGGGTTTGGGCTTGACTTAATTAATTAATTACACTAATTTAATATTAATTTTGGGCTTAAATAATTAATAAAGTGAGCCCACTAATTTTTCATGGGCCGTGTGATTCATGAGAATTATTGGGCCAAGTTGTGTCGGGTTTAGTAATTTTATCAGTCAAATTTATAAGTTAATGGTTAGTTAATAATTTTATTAATTTAACTTTAAGTTAATAAGTTGATGGGCCTAAATTATGTTTTTAGTGAGCCCATTAGTTTTTCATGGGCCTGGGGGCCCATGAACTTAATGGGCCAGGTCAGGTTGGGCTTTTGGGTTTTTGAGTCAGTCTAGAAATTTATGGGTTTAAGTTAAGTGGTCAGCAGCTCGAACAAGTCCTTGGAAAAATAAATATCCGTAAATATATATTTAATTAATGCATGCATTTTTATTAGATATATAAGTAAGATTTTTTTTAAGAAAATAAATTAAATATATATTTACGGACAAATTTTCATGAAATAAAGAAATAATGAGAATTTTTAAGTTCATGCATCATGTAATATTTTTTTATGATCAGTTTAATTAAATGCATGTTACGAAAAATATATTTTTATGGAAGTTGAAGTGAAGGTGGAAAGTGATGTGGTTGGAGGCCGGGATACCTGGGCCCGGTGACCTTCCTAATGATGTATAAGTATGATGAGCTTATGGATCCAGCTGAGAGGGCTGGTGAAGTGGCAGCACAGAGGTGGAAACCCCACCGCCGCGTACGTTGGTTTATAGATTGATCAATCGCTCAGTATGATGCCACCGACATGGATACGACCTGTTGAGAACTAAGAAATTATGATAAGACATTTTATGAGATTTATTAAATATGATGTTTATGTTTAGCATGATGATGAAGCATTATAATTATTTATTCATGTTTATATGCATAATATTTTAAGAGCATGCACGTATAATTATTATTCACGTATTTTATATGATGTGTGCTTGGGTGTGGTTTCATTTTGTTATATAAGGATAGAACAGATTTAAATGGTGCAGGTGAGCGGAATGTTAATGAAGTTAATGTGTTTCCGACTGGCGGCGAGGGCGTATCAGTATCCAGGCGGCTAGAACCCGTGACCATAGCTCTATCACGATATTTATGTTGAGATATAAAATATGTATTTCCGCACATGTTTTATTATTTTGGATTGTTAGTATATGCATGGATTTTAGATTTAAGTATTTATTTTCTAAGTTTTCATGGATTTTTGTGAAAGAGATATTATTTAGGAATTTTATTATGGAAATTTTTATAAATGATTATTTAGTAATTAATTTTAGGTATTTAGTTGCATGATTGTACTTTTATTATTATTTATATTTATCGTGTAGATGCATATTAAATTAAGAAAAGTTATTTTTAAGTATGATGTATATATATATATATGTATTGCATATATATTTTTATATTCATTATTTTATAATTAGAGATAGAGATAAAAAAAAAATCAGTAGTACTTTTAGGATGTTTCAATATATCTGAAGTACCTGACATTGGGCCTGATATGATTCGAGATATAACAGAACTAGTGAAGCTTATTCAGAGAAGAATGAAGACAGCTCAAGATAGACAAGCGAAATATGCCAATGTTCGACGTCGACCTTTGTCGTTTGAACAGGGGGATATGGTGTTTCTGAAGATTTTTCCATTCAGAGGCACTGTCAGATTTGGCAAGCAAGGGAAATTGTCTCCACGATATATCGGTCCTTATGAAATTCTGGAGAAAATAGGCAATCTCGCCTATCGATTAGCTCTTCCTCCATCTTTATCTGAAATACATGATGTCTTTCATGTATCGATGCTTCGAAAATATCTGGCTGATGAATCTCATGTGCTTCAATCTAATGAAGCTGAACTCGACGAGACTTTGAGTTATTTTGAAAAGCCAATTCAGATTCTTGATCGAAAAGAGAATCAACTACGAACGAAGACTATTCCACTTGTGAAAGTTCAGTGGAGTCGTCATTGTATTGAAGAAGCTACTTGGGAGACAGAATCAGATATGCGACAACGATTTCCAGAGATGTTTAAATGATGTGAGTCTCCTTTAGTGTTTTTGTTCTTTCTATTTATGATCTGTTGATACTACTTGAGATTTCGGGGACGAAATCGAGTCTTAGTGGGGGAGAATTGTAACGCCCGGAATTATTTAATTTTAATCCAAGAATAATTAATTTGGGAATAATTGGAGTTTTGATTTAAATTCTAATATTCTTAAATTGATTAGGATTGAAATTGAATGAAATGAGAAGCTGATGACCAAATTGCAATTTTTGAATAATTGAGGGGCCAAAGTGCAAAATCCTTATTTTGGGTTGGAAACTTGTTATGGAAAATTGATATTCATGTGTGAAACAACACATATTCCTATCAGATATTCAGAGGAAGGAATCGAGAGAAAGGAACAAAGAACTCCAAGCTTCTTCTTCATTTTCAAATTGAGATATCTTGAGCCTCGGATATCCATTTGTGATTCGGAAAGATGTTCTAGAATCCTTGCAACGAGACCTTCGAATTGATGTAAGTTTTCTCTTAGTTCATCAGGGTTTGGGAATTCGAAATTGACAGACATCAGATTTGTGCATTGAATGGTGTTGATGAGCTTCTATACCTTGTTTTATTGAAGTTGGATTGAGGAATGATTGTTGTATCATGTTCTTATGATTTCCCAGCTATGATTTGATTTATATACCTGCTGATATGTTGGGTTTGAGTTGATATACAGCTGATATGAATGTTAGATTGGTTATAGATGTGTTCGGAATCCCGAGTTATACCGATATGCCGTCGAACTCATGATTTGAAGTGATTTGCTATTGTTCTTGGACTAAGAAGTTGCTGAATTATAAGCTGATGATTCCTTGCTTGTTATGCTGTGATTTCAGTGTGTAAACAGGGCATTTCAACTCATTGATCTTGGCTCCGAAACTGATACAAGAACGCACAAGGTTGGTAGCGTTTTGCTTTGACGTTTGGATTGAAACTTGAGCAGATTTTGAGATAGGTTTGGTGGTTAACTTGTACAGATTTGGACAAGCTAAAAGACATCATAAACATCACATTTGAAAGGTAAAAGTGGACTACTATTTGATTGGGATTACAACTCGAGATGGTTTGTATCGAGTTCCCTTAAATTACATACTTATTTGCTTATGTGCTTTTATATGTTTCTATGAATATTTGAATGAGTCTTGATGATAATGAATGTGGTTTGATTGATAGTTATTGCATTCATCTTGAAGACTTGTTCCTTAATTTTGAAATGAACGGAAACGTTCGAATAGACGCTTTGAGGGATTGTATATGTATGGCCTGGGTGATTGTTCTAGCCTAGCGTCTGATTTATATATATGATGGCTTCAAAGTCTAGAGAAGTGACATAAGTAGCCCCACCTCGATCGGGAGAGTCGATGGATTAGTTATGATATCTACTTCTCGGGATCGCAACCGATGAAACGAGAGATTTGTTAGAGAACCTTGTTTTTAAAACATGCATTGAAGTTATGTTCTTTATATCATGATCTTGATATATGCTTGTTATGCATGTTTAGTTGCTTTTACTGGGAAATCTATTTCTCACCGGAGTTATCCGGCTATTTTTTTGTTGTATGTGTCATTGCATTAGGTGGAAGTGGATACGGGCAAAAGCGAATGTGAAGAAAAAAGGATAAGAAGATAGCGTGATGATTCGAGTCTAGATGGTTGTGTGAGCTGTCATGATGTTGTTGAGTGTCTTAAACTTGAGCATGTTAGAGCTACTTGCACCAAGACTTGTTGATGATTAAGTTGTGGTCTTGTTGTTGTTCATAGGATTTGAATGGGGATATGTAAATCCTTGAGACATTATAATGTAGCTTGATCTTGAATGTGTAACATTGCTTCTTGCATGTTTATGAGCCTTTATTGTTATGATTTTAAAGTCTTGTGATGGTCAATTCCTATCAATTACATCATGTTAGAATGCATGTTAGCTTATGTTATTGATATAGGCTTTGTATGAGATGATAGGAATTGATTATTGAAGGAAAGAACTTGTTCATGACGGCAAACATTTCTGTTATTTTTCTACTGGAACTGTGCTCGTTCAATCGGGCAATTCCTACCGATCGAGCGAGGCTGTTATATCAGGAACAGAACACTTGAAAGAAGTGGCTCGCTCGATCGATTATTTCTTGCAGATTGAGCGAGGCCACTATTATCTGCACCCGAGAGTTTGAGCATTGTGCTCGCTCGATCGGTAGATTTTTACCGATCGAGCGAGGTGCTCCCATTTTAAAAAAAAAAATTATTTTGTTTAGACATTGATTATTGTCTATTATTTTTGATGATTTGATTATTGAGATATTAGAACTTGGGTCGTCACATTTGGAGCATCTCGAATCAAAGGAAAGATATAAGTCAACATTGAATTGAATTGGGAAGAATACTCGAATCCAAGTTGATTTTCGAGTTTCCCTGAAATCACATACTTGCATGTTTACTTGAATTACTTGGACTATGTTTGAATGTATTCGATTTGCACTTGAATTCATATTGAGCCCAATGATTTGATTTCATTTTGAATTAGACGTTTTGAGAGCTATAATCGAGTGGCATTGGTCGTCGAGTTACTCCAATAGCCCGAAACTTCTTATAGTTTCTCCAGATTCTAGAGGATTGAGATATGCATCATTCTCCTCGATCGGGATATTCGATGAGGAGTTGTGATATCTTGGCCTCGGGATCCTAATCAAAGAACTGAGCTATCTTGTGATTATCCGAGTTGATAATCCCGAAACTTAAAGTCATGCATTTCATTCCATTTCATAATTGGAATTTGTTGTCATTATATCATGATTTTTATATATTATTTGATATTGAATGTTTGTTGCTTTTACTGGAAATATTATACTCACCGGATTTATCTAGATGTTGTCTTGTTTTTGTATGTGTAATTGGAAACAGGTGGGGCAGGACCGAGTCAGAGGCATCATGTCTAGATCGAGTTGTGTTTGATAGAAGTGAGGACTTGTTTTAGAGTTGTTGTTGTATTTTGAACCCGTTATGTATTTTGCGTTTTATAACCTAGAACCGATGCATGTTTTACTCTTTTGAGTATTTTGTACAACTCTAGACTCTCATGTATTGTATTTTTGTTGATTGAAGTATTAATGCATGTTATGGATTGTATTTGGAGTTGATTCCGAGATTTTCAGAACTGCATGTCTTAGTTTATTTTTCTGAGTTTTAGCAGGGCATGGACCCCGTGCATACATCAGTGTATGGGTCTGTGTACCTTCGCATTTTGTAATGTATTGAATTTATTCATGCACGGACCCCGGACATGCATCCGTGCATGGGTCCGTGTGTACTCTGTCTGAGGCACTAAGTTTGTGTGTTTTGAAATGTTGGGCACGGACCTGAGAACGTAGGGTGCAAGTGGTCCGTTCATAAAACAGAGAGTGGAAATTTTAGTGCATTGATTAAGAACGGACCTTGACACGGATGTGGCCCGGGGTCCGTGTACCTTGAAGCCGTTGATCCTTGGCTATAGGTTAATGCACGGACACGAGCACGAAGGTGTGCACGGGGTACGAACATGCTTTTAAAAAAAATTTCTTACCTTTTCATCTTGACTCTCTGTCGTCGATTGCATGATTTGATCTTTATTAGATGATTAGAACCGAGGTCCTCACAGTAGCCATACAAGAGTCAAAGAACTTGAGCAAGCTTGAACTTTATGACCTCTTCACTGATGTCAAAGCCTACGAGTTTGAACTTGGAATAAAGAAGGAAGAGAAGCTCTCAAATTCTCACCCAACCAAAGAATTAACCATGACCGTTGCATGCTCACCGGTCGAGGAGGTCTCAAGCAAGAAGAATGAAGAACAAATCAGCAATGAGGCCATGTATCTATTCGTCAAGAAATTTGGCAAATTTATGCACAAAAGTTAATCAAAGTTTTCAAAATCATACCATAAAAAGGACCATACAGACAATGGTCCTGCATGTTTTAACTGTGGAAATCAAGGCCACTTCATTGCAAATTGCAACAAACCAAAGGATGGTGATAAGAGACAACCGATCAAGAATAAACGAGGAAAAGATGAAAGGAAATCTTTCAAAAAGAGGAGAGACCAGAAAGTACTAATTGCAGAAGATAGCAAGAGCAAATGGGCAGACTCAGATTTATAGTCCTCTAGCTCAGAAATATCATCATGCAAGAGTGATGAAGAAAATGTGTTGTAAGGCTCGAAAATATTAAATTATTAATGATGGGATTTGAGAATAAATTCCATATTTTGGGCAAATATTGATTTGAGAAGTTATGGAAATTATAGATTTAATTTCCAAGCCGGAAATATTTAATTTGAGAATTTATGGATTTTGAGATTTAAATTCCGGGAATTCTTAAATTAAAAGATTAAATATTCGATTTTCATATTTATGGAATTTAAGATTAAATTCCAAGTTTCGAGATTGAATATGATTTAATTCGAAGGTGAAACCCGATCAGAGACTGATTTGAAACATCGAAGTTTCAAGGGCTGAAGTGCAAAAGGCCGGGATTAATTGATTTAATCCGAATTTATTTAATTTTAATCTGAGTATATTTAATTTAAGAATATTTAGAGTTTTGATTTAAATTCTAATATTTTAAATTATTTAGGATTGAAATTTAATTAAAAAGAAGGCCGAAGACTGAATTGCAATTTACTAAGTTTCAGGGGATAAATTGCAATATTGATTGAAGTTATCAGAATTATTATGAGATTATCAGCATGTCAACGTGTACAAGGCATGAGGAATTCAGAATTTTGAGCAGATAAGCCGAAGGCTTTTATTTTCTTTGAAATTCTGATTTTCAAAACCCCGTAACTTTTGTTTCGATCGTCCGATTTCAATTCCAAAAAGTGTTATGGAATCCTTGCGACAAGGACTTCGATTTGATGTAAGTATTGTGAGGTTTATGATATATTTCGAAATCAGTATGTTGGAAAGATCAGGCGTTGAACATGTATCTTGATTTTTATGGTTTATATCTTTCCGTATCGATGTCGAATCGGTTATTTGAAGTCGTATGAATTCTAATGAGTTTTCACAGCATGTATCTCGAATGTATACTTCTGGATATGCTGAGAATATGATGTTATTTTGCTGATATGTGGATGAGAAGCCATAATTGAAGTTGAAAATGGTTTCGATATGTCGTCGGTTACCGATTTTGAATCGCTACGCCGTTGATTTGTGTATTTGATTGAGTTTGAGTATGGAGTGTCGAGCCAAACATGTTTGTAACTAGTGCTGATGGTTATAGAATTTGATTACTTCATTTCAGTGGTGATAAGATGTGATGACTCGAGATTGACGAATTTGAACCGAAGAAAGATTTGAAGAAGGTTTGAAATGATTTTGATTGGAGATCTATTGATGATTTTGAATCGATTTTGAACTGATTAGAATGATGTTTGATATGAATGTTTTGATGCTATGTTTCAGATTTGAAGCGTTCAAATCCGAAGAAATACAAAGGTATAATGACGACATTGCGAGTCAGGGATTTGAAACTCAAGAACGACTATTCTTGAGTTGTCCCGCAAA
Source organism: Henckelia pumila (assembly GCF_033568475.1). NCBI lineage: Eukaryota > Viridiplantae > Streptophyta > Magnoliopsida > Lamiales > Gesneriaceae > Henckelia > Henckelia pumila. Next base: position 119,020,913 of record NC_133123.1, on the reverse strand, counting down.
AACCACATACTTGTTTATGTTTCGATTTGATTTTGATGTTGTCGATCCATCTCAGGTAGTGGATCTTTGATTTTGAGTCGATATGATTATGATACGATGATGATATGAATTGATTCTATGCCAAGATCTGAGGCGATCTTGTTTTCTAGTTCAGAATGACTACGATAGATGGATATCCATGTCAAGATTGGTTACGAATCTTGATGGCAACGACGATATATGAATCAATTCCATGATCGATATATGCGTTATTTAATCTATTGTTGAGTCGTTTACGATTAGATTTGATATGATTTATTTAACGCATTTATATGTCGATCATACTGGTAATGTTTTCTCACCGGAGTTTATCCGGTTGTTGCTTTGTTTTGTATGTGTGCATTGCAACAGATGGGGCAAGATTTGGCCAAGGTCATCGAGGTAGCTCCTGAGAGAGGATAGATATGTGGACTCGGGTTGTGTAGCTGATTTGATGAGTTTAGAAGACTAGCAAGCATGTTGGAAACACTTATAAATGTTGTTCTTCAGAAGTTGATGAACACCTTGTATAGTTTCATGCTTTTGTTGGACTTCTAATGGTTGGTTTGATGTATCAACTTGTTATAAACATGTTTAGATCTTGTTCTATGTATGTTTCCATGTTTTGGGACATCATTATGTAAGAGTGGGTGCCCAGTGAGCCAACTGTGTGGCTATGGGCTTTGATGACTCTTTGTATAAACAATCTTTTGTTTAATATTATTTACACTTTTATGGCAATGACTTTATATTACTTCATATTGTTATATTGTGATATACTATTGTTGTTTTGATAAAGACCTTGAATATACTATAGTGTATGTAAGATGTGGTAGAACATGGGGATGTCTATCATGAAATACATCTTATAGTCACTGTATATTCTAAAACCGTTCCTAGTCGATTGAGCCGTCCGATAATAAGGATAAGGATCGCTCGAGTTTGAGACTAGCATTTGCGATGCGGAGTACCACGTTTCATTGGTAGGGAACATGGAGATGTTCGAAGAATGCAAATGGATATTCATAGGATGAATAATCGAACTACCCTATCCGGACTTTCCAAGTGGTTATCACTTATCGAGTGGATTAAGTCCGCGGTTTTGGTTGTACACCATTAGTCCTTACGACTTGAAACATCATGGAGACTCTATATGCTAGTGCTGTGCTTTGACTCGTTTACCGACTCTATGGGGGTCATCAGGTGTCGAGATTGGGTACAGTTACGACACATATAGGAGTCAATGCATTGTTGTCAAGGATTCACCACATACTTGCGAGTGTGGATATCCTATGCGATCTGAGGAGATATTAGTGTGATAAATCTCTGGCCAGAGTAATTGATGTGATTTAAGAAATGGTTTCTTAGTAGCACATGCGATGTCACTAATTTGATCTTCAAGATGTATTGCATAGTTATCGAATCTTGAGCGACTCTCGATATACCAATGGTTGTTGATTCGATCGGGATATATGGATGAAGGGACCGTACTGTACGCTAACCAAAATCTACTGGTTCTTGTAGGCACTATCAGTGATACCTAGGGAATCATGGGGCGATGTTGCTAGGCGCTTTACCATGATTCGTTGGGCAAGTCGGAAAGTGTTGTTCCGAGTCACAAGGAGTTGTGAGCCCACGGCTAGCTGTATCCCTGAACCATTGAGGGTCACACAGTGTAATGGAGTTTTAATCCCCGTTGAGATAGTTAAATTTAAAGAGTTAAATTTAATGAACTAAGGAGTTGGACTTCTTAAATAAGAGTAAGGGAGTAGGATTTCCTAAAATGACATAGGGATGGACATTTTTGGAAACCACTGAATTCGGATTCAGGAAAATTTATTTTGACTTTAAAATGTGCAGAAATGGTTTCTGTGCACATTGGTGAAATCAGTTCATCAATCGGAGTCACGATGAATTTTATATTAATTTCTGAACGAGCGGGCTTTGCTTGTCGGGCCCCAGCTTATGACTAATGGGCCCTAAGGTGTTAGTGGCCTGCATTATAAATAAGTTATTTCAGTACAGAAATTACACACAACAGGTCATAATTTTTGAGACAGAGCAAAAATCGAACCCTAGCCTCTCTCTCAACAAATCGGCCGAACCCTTCCCCTCTGCCCGAGAAAATTCCGGTCTGTGATTTTGAATCGCAGTCAGGAATAACGAATCAGATTCGTTTAATCTCTTCGCAGAAAACTTCTGATAGATTTTCTAGTGCAATCTATCAGAGGGATTAAACCTCTGTTCGTGGACCTGATTGAAGGAGTTCATCGGTTCCAGGGAGAGACAACAAGAGCAGATAAAATCTGTTGGTGTCCAGTAATCTCGTTGCGAGATTGAAGGTAAAATTTAATTAACTGTTATTTAAATTTTACACACACAATAATTTAATCGTTGAACGGTTGATACCCACACTATGGAATTGTTCCATAACAAAATTTTAAACTTCCGCTGCACCGGGTATCAATCGTGATTGATCTGACCGCCAGTTTTTTCCAACAGTGGTATCAGAGCCAGGTTGCTCAGATCAAACGATTAAATTAATCAATTGTACAAAATTTTTGAGTCTCGGTTTTTGAAACAAAATAAATATTTTTAAATAAAAAAAAAAAATTTTTTCGGGGCAAAACCCGGGCAGCGATTGGATCGCTGCCCGGTGGGGCAGCAATTGTTGCTGCCCCGGGCGGCGCACGGCGCCGCCCAAAGGGGCCGCACGGCGCCGCCCAAGGCGGCGACCGTCGCCGCCCAGCCCCGGGTGCGGGCCGGCCCGGGAGTGTCCCGGGCGGCCCGCGGGAAAAATTTTATTTTTATTTAAAAATTAATTTTAATGTGTTGAAATTTTATTTTTGGTCCGGTCAAAAATTGTTTTTGATTGGTTCACGAGATTTCGGATCGAATTGTTCGAGTCCGTAAATTTTAAAATTGATTTTTGGATAAATTTGAATTTTTGGAAAATTTTAATATTTTATCCTTAAATTGAATTTTGAAATCAATTATTTTGGTACAATTGATGATAAGATATGATCTTATGATATATTGAGTAAAATATGATTTTATTTGTAAAATTGGATTTTATAGATAAAATATGATTTTATTTGATATAGAGATAAAATATGATTTTATATGTGAAATGAGATTTTATATATAAAATATGATTTTATCTTGTTTAAATTTGAATTGCCACTGCATGTTATCCAATAAATTAATTTTGAATTAAATGTTATTGGATAAGGATGATCGATTGCCATGACCAATTTTGTAGGTGTATGTTAGGAATTTACATTTTTTTTTTATTGTTGTTGGTTTTATTAATGGGCCTGGTTTATGGCCCGATATGAATGTCATATGTAATAAAAGTGGGCTTGGTTTATAGCCCGTTCCCACCCCTAAAAATGTATCCCTACTTGTCATTGTTATTTATTGTAAATACATTAGATTTAGTGGGAGATCAAGATTTGAAGACGGTGGGCCCAGCAGACAATAAAGACTGAAGAAATGTAAATTGGAAGCACATGTAATAGGATTGCATTGCATACTGCATATTACCTAGGATTGGACTAAGACCCGTGATTGGCAACCACGGGTCAATTAGAAATGGAATCAATCATCCTATATAATATTTGATATTATGATTGTATGCATGTTTAGACATAAATTGCGTGAATCCGGCAAGCATGCAATAAAATGAATATGATGAGACAAATATTACAAATATTTTTATAATTAAAAATCCCTCATTTTAAATATGATTTAAAATTTATATCAAGATAAATAAAGGAAATTTAAATATTGTTTAAATGTTCCTACCTTCCATCAACGGTCAATGTATGTGATGCTACCCGCGGATACGGTCCGGCTCATATTATTGGGCCCTTATTGGACATGAGGTAAACACATGGGGGTTGCTTTGGAAGCAATTGGGCTCTACCTTTTGAGAATTATGGTTGGCTGATATTATTCGGGACCATAAGTTTGTCAATTGGACTCCATGTTCTCACTAAGGAAAAAGTTTCCCGTTTTCACTAGAGGGTGGTGAAATCGTTAAAATAGTGGGAGTGAGATTCATAAAATAAAATTCGCCAATTTTATGTCTTAGTAAATTATTTAAACAATCATCGATAATTGTCTGTTTTATCTCAGTAATCCACATGTTTTTGTTCTCCAACAAAACAAACTTATTGACGCAAACAATACAGAATGATTCCATAAGTTAAGATTGTCCTAAGTTCGGAAAAAGATTTTCTAAGTGTTAGAAAAGGCTTCTCCGATAACAGCCCCGGCTGATGTAACTGCCGAAAGGTTGGCCGAATTAGAGAAATGGTTGGACCATGATCTCAAGGCCAAATGTTACATGCAAAATTGGACAAGTCTAAACAAGTTTGCCATCACTGCAAGAAACCCGGTAATTGGAAACGTAACTGCAAGGAATACCCCAAGCAGTTGCGAACTGCAAAGGGTATGTTTTACATTGAAATAAATGTTTTTCTTAATACTACTTCTTGGGTATTGGATACCAGATGTAGATCTCATATTTGCAATGAGTTGCAAATGATAACAAGAAGTAATAGGATAAGGATGGGTGAGACCCAGTCAAGGCTCGGGAATGGTTCCAGAGTTAAATCCATAGCTATGGGAAATATTTATTTTTGCAGAACGGTTTTAAGTTACTTTTGATAGATGTTTTATTTGTTCCAGATTTAATTAAAACATTATTTCTGTTTCTATGCTAGATAGAGATGGTTATTCTTGCAATTTTGTGAATGAGATTTGCAATATTTACAAGAATGAATGTTTAATTGGAAATGGACAACTTGAAAACGATCTATACAACTTAAAACTAAAAGACGTTCCAGTGAATTATGTTGATAAACCGGCGACAACAAACAAAAGGAAAATCGATAGTCAAAACCCGGCAAACCTTTGGCATGCTAGGCTAGGTCATATTTCCTCAAGGAGGATGAACAAGCTAGTGGGAGAGGGCATGTTTGATATGTCTGATATTAATTCTCTACCTACTTGTGAATCCTGCCTAAAAGGAAAAATGACTAAATCTCCTTTTAAGGGGAAACCTGAGCGTAGTCAGAATCTGTTGGATTTAATCCATACAGATGTTTGTGGTCCATTTAGAGTAGGGACTCAACATGGCCACACCTACTTCATTACCTTTACTGATGATTATTCAAGGTATGGGTATTTATATTTAATGAAATATAAGTCTGAAGCATTTGAAAAGTTCAAAGAATTCAAGGCTGAAGTAGAAAACAAGCTAGGTAAAAGTATTAAAGCACTTCGATCGGATCGAGGTGGAGAATACTTGAGTACCGAGTTTTTGGACTATCTGAAAGAGAATGGGATTCTCTCTCAGTGGACTCCTCCTATGACACCACAACTTAATGGTGTATCGGAGCGTCGTAATCGAACTTTGTTGGACATGGTTCGATCTATGATGAGCTTCACTGAGCTTCCACCTTCGTTTTGGGGCTATGCGCTTGAAACGGCGGTATTGTTGTTGAACAACGTCCACACTAAAGCAGTGGACAAAACACCATACGAGTTATGGAATGGCAAAGCTCCTAAGTATTCGTACTTGAGGATTTGGGGATGTCCTGCTTACGTGAAGCGGACAGTGGGAGATAAGTTGGATAGTCGATCCAGCTTATGTTATTTTGTAGGGTATCCGAAGAATTCAATCGGATATTATTTCTATTATCCTGATGAAACAAAGGTGTTTGTTTCTAGGAATGCCACCTTCTTGGAGAAGGAGTTCTTATTGAATAAGAAAGGCGAGATGATGGAACTCGAAGAAGTTCGAGAAGAACCCAAAATACAAAATAACGATCCTACACCTCAGGAACCATTGCTGGACACGCCTGCACCTAGAAGATCCGAAAGGACTTCTAGACCTCCAGTTCGATATGGTCTTCTTCTTGAAGGGGATCAAGATGAACCCGACATTGGATGTGATCCAAGAAACTTCAAGGAAGCAATTAGCCGTCTCGTCATGATGCCTCTCCTTAAGGGTAAGCCAGCTGATGCGGATTCGAATTTATGGCTTGAAGCTATGCAGTCAGAATTGGATTCGATGCATACAAACCAAGTTTGGTCTTTAGTAGATCCTCCCGATGGAATTGTTCCGATAGGGTGTAAATGGATCTACAAAAGAAAGCTTGGGCCTGATGGTAAGGTATTGACCTACAAGGCGCGATTGGTGGCTAAAGGTTATACTCAAAGGCAAGGAGTTGACTATGACGAAACCTTTTCACCAGTTGCAATGTTCAAGTCCATAAGAATCCTAATTGCCATAGCTGCATGGTATGACTATGAGATATGGCAAATGGATGTGAAGACTGCTTTTCTTAATGGAGACATTAAGGAGGAAATCTATATGAAGCAGCCTCAGGGGTACACATCCATGGGAAGCGAGCATAAGGTATGCAAGCTTCAGAGATCAATTTATGGTCTAAAACAAGCATCAAGAAGTTGGAACCAGAAATTTGATGAAACAATAAAAGATTTTGGTTTCATCAAGAACCCGGAGGAACCTTGCGTGTACAAGAAAGTAGTTAAGGATGCGGTGACATTCTTAGTACTTTATGTTGATGACATCCTACTCATTGGGAATGATGTAGGGATGTTGCAGTCAACAAAGATATGGTTATCAGGTAGATTTTCGATGAAGGATTTGGGAGAGGCATCCTACATTCTTGGGATACAGATCTATAGAGATAGGTCTAAGAGAATGATAGGACTCACTCAATCAACCTACATCGATACCATATTGAAACGGTTTTCAATGGATGGGTCCAAAAGAGGACATCTACCCATGTGTCATGGAGTTTCTCTATCCAAGTCTATGTGTCCCAAGACTGATGAAGAGATAGAGAATATGACACATGTACCATATGCGTCAGCTATAGGTAGTATCATGTATGGGATGATATCTACCAGACCGGATGTAGCATTTGCTCTGAGTGTCACGAGCAGATATCAGTCTAATCCTGGTCAAATGCATTGGAAAGCCGTGAAGGACATTCTTAAGTACTTGCGAAGGACTAAGAATATGTTCATGGTTTATGGAGGACGAGAACTCAAACTGGAAGGCTATACCGACTCTAGCTTCCAAAGTGATGTGGATGACTCGAAGTCTACCTCTGGATTTGTGTTCATGCTCAATGGCGGTGCTGTCTCTTGGAAGAGTTCCAAGCAGGACACCACAGCGGATTCCACCACTGAGGCTGAATACATTGCAGCATCAGCTGCTGCTAAAGAGGCCGTTTGGATGAGGAATTTCGTCCAAGAGTTGGGCGTCATTCCTGAATTTGTTGGTCCAGTCCCGGTGTACTGCGACAACACGGGTGCCGTTGCTCAAGCAAAGGAACCAAGGTCTCATCAAAGGTCCAAACACGTACTGAGGAAATACCACATAATCCGGGAGATTGTGGAAAGAGGAGACATCATTGTCGAACGAGTGGCCTCTGCAGACAATATCGCTGATCCGCTTACTAAGCCCTTGCCAGGACCATTGTTTGACAAACATCGCGAAGCAATGGGTCTACGTAGTATGACTAGTTGGCTATAGGGCAAGTGGGAGATTGTAAGAGTGGGTGCCCAGTGAGCCAACTGTGTGGCTATGGGCTTTGATGACTCTTTGTATAAACAATCTTTTGTTTAATATTATTTACACTTTTATGGCAATGACTTTATATTACTTCATATTGTTATATTGTGATATACTATTGTTGTTTTGATAAAGACCTTGAATATACTATAGTGTATGTAAGATGTGGTAGAACATGGGGATGTCTATCATGAAATACATCTTATAGTCACTGTATATTCTAAAACCGTTCCTAGTCGATTGAGCCGTCCGATAATAAGGATAAGGATCGCTCGAGTTTGAGACTAGCATTTGCGATGCGGAGTACCACGTTTCATTGGTAGGGAACATGGAGATGTTCGAAGCATGCAAATGGATATTCATAGGATGAATAATCGAACTACCCTATCCGGACTTTCCAAGTGGTTATCACTTATCGAGTGGATTAAGTCCGCGGTTTTGGTTGTACACCATTAGTCCTTACGACTTGAAACATCATGGAGACTCTATATGCTAGTGCTGTGCTTTGACTCGTTTACCGACTCTATGGGGGTCATCAGGTGTCGAGATTGGGTACAGTTACGACACATATAGGAGTCAATGCATTGTTGTCAAGGATTCACCACATACTTGCGAGTGTGGATATCCTATGCGATCTGAGGAGATATTAGTGTGATAAATCTCTGGCCAGAGTAATTGATGTGATTTAAGAAATGGTTTCTTAGTAGCACATGCGATGTCACTAATTTGATCTTCAAGATGTATTGCATAGTTATCGAATCTTGAGCGACTCTCGATATACCAATGGTTGTTGATTCGATCGGGATATATGGATGAAGGGACCGTACTGTACGCTAACCAAAATCTACTGGTTCTTGTAGGCACTATCAGTGATACCTAGGGAATCATGGGGCGATGTTGCTAGGCGCTTTACCATGATTCGTTGGGCAAGTCGGAAAGTGTTGTTCCGAGTCACAAGGAGTTGTGAGCCCACGGCTAGCTGTATCCCTGAACCATTGAGGGTCACACAGTGTAATGGAGTTTTAATCCCCGTTGAGATAGTTAAATTTAAAGAGTTAAATTTAATGAACTAAGGAGTTGGACTTCTTAAATAAGAGTAAGGGAGTAGGATTTCCTAAAATGACATAGGGATGGACATTTTTGGAAACCACTGAATTCGGATTCAGGAAAATTTATTTTGACTTTAAAATGTGCAGAAATGGTTTCTGTGCACATTGGTGAAATCAGTTCATCAATCGGAGTCACGATGAATTTTATATTAATTTCTGAACGAGCGGGCTTTGCTTGTCGGGCCCCAGCTTATGACTAATGGGCCCTAAGGTGTTAGTGGCCTGCATTATAAATAAGTTATTTCAGTACAGAAATTACACACAACAGGTCATAATTTTTGAGACAGAGCAAAAATCGAACCCTAGCCTCTCTCTCAACAAATCGGCCGAACCCTTCCCCTCTGCCCGAGAAAATTCCGGTCTGTGATTTTGAATCGCAGTCAGGAATAACGAATCAGATTCGTTTAATCTCTTCGCAGAAAACTTCTGATAGATTTTCTAGTGCAATCTATCAGAGGGATTAAACCTCTGTTCGTGGACCTGATTGAAGGAGTTCATCGGTTCCAGGGAGAGACAACAAGAGCAGATAAAATCTGTTGGTGTCCAGTAATCTCGTTGCGAGATTGAAGGTAAAATTTAATTAACTGTTATTTAAATTTTACACACACAATAATTTAATCGTTGAACGGTTGATACCCACACTATGGAATTGTTCCATAACAAAATTTTAAACTTCCGCTGCACCGGGTATCAATCGTGATTGATCTGACCGCCAGTTTTTTCCAACACATTATATTGAATTGGAAGGGTTGAAAGGATCAAATTTTTCTGTCCAAAACCAGAGCACAAGACTGCCTAGAGTTGTGCTCGGTCTGCTCTTTTTAGCAGACCGAGCGCAGCCCATAATTTTCCAAACCGAGAGTTGGATTAGAGGGGGCGAACGGTCTGCTCTTTTTGACCGACCCCGCGCACCCCTCTGTGCTCGGTCTGCTGTTTTTGACGGACCCCGCGCACACCCCTTTGAAAAAAAAAATTTGTTTGATCTTATTCCTTCCTTGTTTAATTAATGATGTTTTAGTTCTAATTACCCTAAGACTGAGATTAGCAACCCGAGGCCCCACAACAGGTGGTATCAGAGCGTCAGTTTCTTGGACTGAGATAGAAGTTGAGCGGGGTAGATTGAGTCGCATGCATTTATAGTATTGAATGATTATGTATTACATGATTTGATAAATTGCATGTGAGCATGATCTACTCTTGAAATTAAACTGCCTGATTTACTGATTTTTAAATTTTTGAATTTTCTTACTGATTTGTTATAATATTTCTCCGAGTGAAATAAGCACCCCAGACTGAACAGAATTGTATGGTCAGATTGAACAGAACTGTATTGCTCAGCTGAATGAAGTACCCCCGATTGAACATAACAGTATATCAGCGAATGAATAGATGTTATTGCAGGTAGAAGTTGGTTTGCAGAGCTGAATCAGTTGTGCCAATCTTTTAAATATACAGATGTATGATGCATCAGATTGATTATATACTAACTTCGAAACCTAACACCCAACTATTGTATTTTGATGAAGAAATGCTGAGAGAGCAGGGGTACATTGATTTGTGGATGATGAAGAAGCTTAAGATTGAGTGTTTAATTATGGCTTGAATTCGAAGATTATGTCTCAATAAATGTTGACTACTGAAACATTTTATGAAAGATATAGACAGGGTCATGAGAAATGAAGCTGAATGATGAAGCAGAAGGAATGGAATTGTAGATATGTTACAATGTGTGAGATAATCACAACTTTAACTACAATTTCTATTCCAGAGCAGATATGAATAAAACGAAATGAAAGTCATTCTTTAACTCTAGCGGACCGAGACAGATTTATCTGAGTTTGATTGCAGAGTATGATAGAAATTATTACACTCATTTTGAAGAGAGATATTCTAGCAATCAGTGTAAAGACATTTCAAGCAGATGTGCTAGAATATGTTCGAAGCAAATTAGATTCTGTGAAGATTCGAATGAAGAACAGTTCAAGAAATATATAGAGGATCAGAATGAAATTGCACCTGAGAATGAGAATTACAGTTAACAGATTTATTTATTTTTTAAACTGTTTATGTTATTGGTGCAAGAGATGTATGATAGCTGAAAGCTTATTATATTTCCACCTCTGTATCAGAAAAGAGAATTTGTGAATTGAATTGAAGAATTGAACTATTGCTTCGATGAAATAAAATTGAACATGATTTTGTTCGTATTTGAGATATCTGTGCATGTTGCATGATAGATGATGATGCAATAACTTAGTACAGATTAACAGAAAATTGATGATAAGAAGCGATTAAATTAGATAAGCAAGAACATAATGTGCATATGAATATGATGATATATTATGGGATTTAGAATTAAGATTCTTTGATTTCGGTTTGATCTATGGTGTTTGATTATAGAAATGTTCCGAAATAATAATATTTTATGCACTAGATATGTTCATGATCTAAACCAGAATTGTTAGATGTGCCAATGTTTAGATGTTTTCAGATATATTCCTGTAAGATTCTCGACTTTAGTTTAAGTTGTGAACTGAAATTTAATCGCGAATTGATGAGTTTATGAATTGAATGCTACTTTTGAGGTTTATAGAATAGATGATGATATGAAAATCAGTTACAGATGAGTCTTTTATTTAATTATGCTGAAGTTACTGCATCATAAAATCATGATTTTTGAAATTCTTGATATCGATTCTGAGGTTTTGATATTCAACCTCAATTGATTTTGATGGACTATTATTCTTTGTTGGACTCTGACTTGATTTACTCGTCTTGAGTTGAGATGCTAGTGAGTTGTTTTCACTTAGCAGATTGTCATTCAAAATATTGTTCTTTGGATGACATTAACTTGAGTGAGTTTCTCTGATTATGAATTTCAAAAGTGATTGATTGTTTGATGTATACATTTAGTATATTTTGTTATCTTTGGCTCGTAACTGATAGAATTTCCAATTCACATTATCGGTAAAATTTTGGGTTGATGATATGAATTGCTGAGAATTGGTACATAGAACGAAGAGACGAGATGAATGCTTGATTGATTGATCTTTCATTGAGGTGCTTAAGTATCAAGATAAATGCTAAAATAGTCAGAATTGTTGTAATCTAAACTAAGTGAAAATTGATTTGGAAGGATTAAAGCACATTGAGATGAGCTTAAACGATTAGAATTCAATTGAGTAATAGAAATGAAGAATGAGATCGGCATTCAATCAATTGATTTCAGAGTTCTTTGTCTTTTGGTTTGAATATTCAGACGAATATATAACCCATCAGAATGATTTTTGATTGAAAATGCGCCAAAATTGTTCAGAAAATGAAAGAAACACAGAAAGTAAATCACAATGATTAGAATTCGGTAAAGAATGCTAGATTGAGATATGAATTGAAGCCTTATATCAGAGTGGATGAATTTTTTGTGATTGATTATCTGATTGTGCTTGATGTTTCCGAAAAGAAATATAAGATTTTGAAAGAAATGCACAACAATGAATTCAATATTCATCCAATAATTGTTTTATCAGAAGATAAAGCAAACAGATATAACCGAATTAGTACGTTTTAGAAGTTAAACGTATAGAAAGAATTTTTGATGAAGTTGAAAATTATTGACTAGATTGGTTCAATGACAGTTTAGAAACTCCAGAATTGGAATGAGATCATGATTTGAAAGAATATTTTGCGAAACTACCAAGATGAAGCAGTATGCTTGATGTAAATTGTGGTAGTGATGATTGAATTGAGTTGAATTACTGAATACTATGATATGACTTATGATCAGCTTGATTTACATTACTTCATAAGATGATATGACTGAGGATCAGATCACTGATTTTTGATCAGAATTGTTGTGAGATTACATAGTAAGCCAAGGATTATTGTTTCATATTGAGACAATAGATTTACTATTGAATTATGAATCAGAGTATCTACAACTTTGAATACTCTTTGATGTAAAAGTACAACATATTATCCTTGAAGGATAGTCAGGGCAGATGAATCGAATTTCAAGAATAAAGTATATCGGACATGATATAGATTATCAAAAGCTCTGAGTACTTTGGAATCTTTGAATACAGCATATTCTTCTCTGATTAATGGATAGTCCATATTGAATAATCAGATTTTTCAGAATACGTTGTATGAGATGTGAATAACAGTTATCTATTCAGATCTGTTAAGAAGTAATGATATGATGAAATTACAGGAATGATTGAAATCTATTGTCATGATAGAGACTTTAGATTTATTTGATCGAATTGTGGCATTGATTGATCGATGTTCTAAGTGTTTGGTTATATGTGATTGCATTATACCATTCTCTGACAAATGGATTTTCTGAATTGATTTTCCATAATTTGAGAATATTCTCAGAACCTAAGTACCTGATTCGGTATTAATTGACGTGATGTATTGCCACTTAATGATTATGATTCCTAAAATAGCTATCAAGTCGATATTGAGATAATGATTTGATGATACGATGAGAAAGAAATCAGATTTCTTTGTGTTGAAATAATATTGCAGAAGTATCCGATATCAGATCAGATGTGATTTGAGATACACAAAGATTACGAATATGAATCTGTATGAAATGAGAACAGAGAAAAATAAACAGGGTTAGCAATTGAATGATAGATATAACTTTTAACAGCTGAAACTGATTAGTTAAGCGAAAACGTTATTCTTGAAATATCATTCGATTCAGAATAGAGAAAGTGCAGTGTTTGATATACAGATTTTGAACCGATGAACAGAATGATATTTGATATATCTTATATGCAGAGCATAGAATGATATAGAGAAAGAAACAAGTCGTCACTGAAGCTGAATTTTACTGACTGAGATGTTAGACAGAATTGATGATTTTCGTGAAAGATTTATTCTTTTCAGCTTGATATGATGGGTCTGATTTGTTCCACGTATCTAAGTGAAGGAAGTATGAGTCGTTTATTCCTATGTGTAGATGAAATAGAGACTGAAGAGATTCTGAGTTAATTCGAATATTCGATAGATCCTTGAATAAGGAGAGAAACAGCTCAGAAAGACGTCTTTTCAGTTAATTTAAGTACAAATGAATAGATACAGAATACAAGAGAATAGAAGCAGATTAGAAGAAATAATCTGATAAGAGATGAAGAGATGAGATACGAAGTTCAGAGTTATATGATTGAAGTTAGAATCACTTCAGATGATTATTCAGTCTACCGGACTTGATATTTCAACTGGATACGATTTCGAGGACGAAATCATTCCTTAGAGGGGAGGAATTGTAAGGCCCGAAAATATTAAATTATTAATAATGGGATTTGAGAATTAAATTCCATATTTTGGGCAAATATTTATTTGAGAAGTTATGAAAATTATAGATTTAATTTCCAATACGAAAATATTTAATTTGAGAATTTACGGATTTTGAGATTTAAATTCCGGGAATTCTTAAATTAAAAGATTAAATATTCGATTTGAATATTTATGGAATTTAAGATTAAATTCCATGTTTCGAGAATGAATATGATTTAATTCGAAGGTGAAACCCGATCAGAGACTGATTTGAAATATCGAAGTTTCAAGTGCTGAAGTGCAAAAAGGCCGGGATTAATTGATTTAATCCGAATTTATTTAATTTTAATCCGAGTATATTTAATTTGAGAATATTTAGAGTTTTGATTTAAATTCTAATATTTTTAAATTATTTAGGATTGAAATTGAATTAAAAAGATGGTCGAGGACTGAATTGCAATTTACTAAGTTTTAGGGGCTAAATTGCAATATTGATTGAAGTTATCAAAATTATTATGAGATTATCAGCATGTCAATGTGTACAAGGCATAAGGAATTCAGAATTTTGAGCAGATAAGCCGAAGGCTTTTCTTTTCTTTGAAATTTTGATTTTCAAAACCCCGTAACTTTTGTTTCGATCGTCCGATTTTAATTCCGAAAAGTGTTATGGAATCCTTGCAACGAGGACTTCAATTTGATGTAAGTATTGTGAGGTTTCTGATATATTTTGAAATCAATATGTTGGAAAGATCAGACGTTGAGCATGTATCTTGATTTTTATGGTTTATATCTTTCCGTATCGATGTCGAATCGGTTATTTGAAGTCGTATGACTTCTAATGAGTTTTCACAGCATGTATCTCAAATGTATACTTCTGATATGCTGAGAATATGATGTTATTTTGCTGATATGTGGATGAGAAGCCATAATTGAAGTTGAAAATGGTTTCGATATGTCGTCGGTTACCGATTTTGAATCGCTACGCCATTGATTTGTGTATTTGATTGAGTTTGAGTATGGAGTGTCGAGCCGAACATGTTTGTAACTAGTGCTGATGGTTATAGAATTTGATTACTTCATTTCAGCGGTGATAAGATGTGATGACTCGAGATTGACGACTTTGAACCGAAGAAAGATTTGAAGAAGGTTTGAAATTATTTTGATTGAAAATCTATTGATGATTTTGAATCGATTTTAAACTGATTGAATATAATGACGTTTGATATGAATGTTTTGATGCTATGTTTCAGATTTGAAGCGTTCAAAACCGAAGAAATACAACGGTATAATGACGACATTGCGAGTCAGGGATTTGAACTCAAGAACGACTATTCTTGAGTTGTCCCGCAAAAACCACATACTTGTTTATGTTTCAATTTTATTTTGATGTTGTCGATCCATCTCAGGTAGTGGATCTTTGATTTTGAGTCGATATAATTATGATACGATGATGATATGAATTGATTCTATGCCAAGATCTGAGGCGATCTTATTTTCTAGTCCAGAATGACTACGATAGATGGATATCCATGTCAAGATTGGTTACGAATCTTGATGGCAACGACGATATATTAATCAATTCTTGATTGATATATGCGTTATTTAATCTATTGTTGAGTCGTTTACGATTAGAGTTGATATGTGTGGGGACCTCGGGTTGCTAATCTCATCTTAGGGAAATTAATGAACAATTAATACTCATTAAACATCAATTGAATAAACCAAGAGCCAAGTAAAATTTTTTTTTTTATTTTAAAATTCAGTGTCTCGCTCGATCGGTGAAAAACACCCGATCGAGCGAGCACAATTGCTCAGCTCTCGGATGGAAATATAATTTGGCCTCGCTCGATCCGTCAACTTCTGCGGATCGAGAGAGCCAAAAACTCAAATCCTCTGTTTTGAACAAAATAGGGCCGCGCTCGATCGGTGATTATCACCCGATCGGGCGGGCATGTTTTCCAGCAAAATCAGCAGATTTCTTTTTGCTGTCAAACCCGATTCCATCCATTCTAAATCAACAAACATGGTCCAAAACATGATATATCAATTCCAAAACATGCATATACATATAAACAAGGTCATAAGCATTTACACATGCATTTCATTAAATCAACAAGTCGATAAAGATCGGTAAACGACATCAATTATTTCATACTTCATACATGTAGTCCAAAACAAACTAGACCAAGGTTCCTTGCTTCTAAAGTTCAAGACATCATCTAAAACCCGAGTCCTCACGTGCTAGACTCTCTCTCCCAGCTATCAATGACGTCGATGACTAGCTCCTGCCCCTTATGTTGTCATGCACACATACAAAACAAGACAACAGCCAGATAAACTCCGATGAGAAACAATTCTCAGTATAACCAACATATAGAAAGCGTTAAATAAATCGTATCAACTCTATTTAAACTCGACTCAACAAATAGAGTAAATTAACGCTTCGCATAAGAACTGATTCATATAACTTCGAGGCCATCAAGATTCATAAATGATCTTGACATGGATATCCATCTAACGAGTTCGTAAACGACTCACAAATAAGGTTAACCGCAACCTTGGCATAGAATCAATTCAATATAGCATCATATCAACTCGAATATAAAGATCCACTACCTGAGATGGATCGACAACATCAAATCAAATCAAAAACATAAACAAGTATGTGGTTTTTGTGGGCCAACTCAAGATTAGTCGTTCTTGAGTTTCAAAGTCTCTGACTCGCGATGTCGTCATTATACCTTTGTTTATTGAGGTTATGAACTCTTCAAATCTGTGAGATATAAACAAAATACATATATCAAACTTCAAATCAATCTATCATTTCAGAAATAAGTCAAAACCATCAAGAATTCATCAATCAATCGCATTTCAAACCTCAACTCTTTCTTCGTTAGTTCAAGTCGGCGTCTTGTGTTGTTTAGCCTTCAAACTCAACTGAAACTGAATAAGAAAAATACTATAACATTCAAAACATCTCAACAACAACTTCAACTCAAATATCAGCTATCAAAATAGTTCCAAAACTTGATCAAACAACATAGCGATTCAAAATCGGTAACCGACGTAATCCCGACTTCGAAACTTGTAACTCAAATTCATATATCAGCATATATCTTATAAAACTCAGTCACATAACATCATATCAGCAGCTAAACTCATCGATACATGCTAGAAGTCTTAACCACAACATTCAATCATCCAACTTTGATCCGGTTTCGAAAATAGAAGCGATACAATTCAAGAACATAATCAATAAATAACTCAAAATCTGATCTCTGCTCAATAACTGATTCTGAAACCCATATAAAACATCATAAAACTTACACAAGATCGAAGCCCTCGTTGTAAGGATTCCAGAACAATTTACGAAATCGAAATCGGATAACCGGAACAAAAGTTACGAGAATTTGAATATCAAAATTTCAAAAGAAATGAAGAAGAACTTGAAAGAGTGGGTGCCCGGTGAGCCAACTTGTGGCTAAGGGCTTTGATGACTCTTTGTATAAACAATCTTTTGTTTAATATAATTTACACTTTTATTAATGGCAATGACTTTATCTTTCTTCATATTGTTATATTGTGATATACTATTGTTGTTTTGATAAAGACCTTGAATATACTATAGTGTATGTAAGATGTGGTAGCACATGGGGATGGCTATCATGAAACACATCTTATTGTCACTGTATATTCTAAACTGTTCCTAGTCGATTGAGCCGTCCGATAATAAGGATAAGGATCGCTCGAGTTTGAGACTAGCATTTGCGATGCAGAGTACCACGTTTCATTGGTAAGGAACATAGAGATGTTCAAAGCATGCAAATGGATATTCATACGATGAATGATCGAACTACCCTATCCGGACTTTCCAAGTGGTTATCACTTATCGAGTGGATAAAGTCCGCGGTTTTGGTTGTACACCATTAGTCCTTACTACTTGAAACATCATTGAGACTCTATATGCTAGTACTGTGCTTTGACTCGTTTACCGACTCTATTGGGGTCATCAGGTGTTGGGATTGGGTACAGTTACAACACATATAGGAGTCGATGTTTTGTTGTCAAGGATTCACCACATACTTGTGAGTGTGGATATCCTATGCGATCTGAGGAGATATTAGTGTGACGAATCTCTGGCCAGAGTACATGATGTGTTTTAAGAAATGGTTTCTTAGTAGCACATGCGATGTCACTATTTGATCTTCAAGATGCGTTGCATAGTTATCGAATCTAGAACGACTCTCGATTTACCAATGGTTGTTGATTCGATCGGGATATATGGATGAAGGGACCGTACTGTACGCTAACCAAAATCTATTGGTTCTTGCAGGCACTATCAGTGATACCTAGGGAATCATGGGGCGATGTTGCTAGGCGCTCTTACCATGATTCGATGGGCAAGTCGGAAATTGTTGTTCCGAGTCCCAAGGAGTTGTGAGCCCACGGCTAGCTGTATCCCTGAACCATTGAGGGTCACACAGAGTAATAGATTTTTAATCCCCGTTGAGATAGTTAAATTTAAAGAGTTAAATTTAATGAACAAAGAAGTGGGACTTCTTATTTAAGAGTAGAGGAGTAAGATTTCCTAAAATGACATAGGGATGGGCATTTTTGGAAATCACTGAATTCGGATTCAGAAAAATTTATCTTGACTTTAAAAGGTGCAGAAATGGTTTCTGTGAACATTGGTAAAATCGGTTTATCAATCAGAGTCACGATGAATTTTATATTAATTTCTGAACATGCGGGCTTTGCTTGTCGGGCTTGAACTTATGACTAATGGGCCCTAAGCTGTTAGCGGCCTACATTATAAATAAGTTATTGCAGTACAGAAATTATACACAACAGGTCACAATTTTCGAAAAACCCTAGTTTTCTCTCTAAAAGGTGGCCGCCCCCCTCCCCTCTGCTCGGGAAAAATCTAGCCTGTTAATTTTGAATTACAGTCTGGTTTAACGGATCAAATTCGTTAATTCTCTTCGTAGAAAGTTCTGATAGATTTTCTAGTGCAATCTATCAGAGGGATTAAATCTCTGTTCGTGGACCTGATTGAAGAACAGTTCGTCCATCAGTTCCAGGGATATACAACAAGAGCAGAGCAATCTGTTGGTGTCCATAATCTCGATTCGAGATTGGAGGTAAAAAATTTATAATTGTTATTTAATTTTTACACACACAATTTAATCGTAAAGTTTTGATACCCATTATGGAATCGTTCCATATAAAATTTTTAAACTTCCGCTGCACCGGGTATCAATTCTGATTGATCTGATCGCCGTTCTCCAACAGAACTCGGCTCTCTGCTTCAAAATTTTGATTTCGGAAAGAAGATACACGTTTCATGCTGAGTAAGCTAATAAAAATATGATAAGTTATATACAAATTGCAATTTAGTCCCTCAACTCTTCAATAATTGCAATTTGGTCCTCATCCTTTATTTTAATTCAATTCCAATCCTAAATAATTTAAGAATATTAGAATTTAAATCAAAACTCCAAATATTCCCAAATTAAATATACTCGGATTAAAATCAAATTAAATTTGGATTAATTTCTAATTAATCTCGGGCCTTACAATATGATTTATTTAACGCATTTATATGTCGATTATACTGGGAATGTTTTCTCATCGGATTTTATCCGGCTGTTGCTTTGTTTTGTATGTTTGCATTGCAACAGATGGGGCAAGATTTGGCCAAGTTCATCGAGGGTAGCTCCTGAGAGAGGATAGATATGTGGACTCGGGTTGTGTAGCTGATTGATGAGTTTAGAAGACTAGCAAGCATGTTGGAAACACTTATAAATGTTGTTCTTCAGAAGTTGATGAACACCTTGTATAGTTTAATGCTTTTGTTGGATTTCTAATGGTTGGTTTGATGTATCAACTTGTTATAAACATGTTTAGATCTTGTTCTATGTATGTTTCCATGATTTGGGACATCATTATATTGAATTGGAAGGGTTGAAAGGATCAAATTTTGCTGTAAAAAACCAGAGCACAAGACTGCTCAGAGTTGTACTTGGTCTGCTCTTTTTAGCAAACCGAGCGCAGCCCAAAATTTTCCAAACCGAGAGTTGGATTAGAGGGGGCAAACGGTCTGCTCTTTTTGACCGACCCCGTGCACCCCTCTGTGCTCGGTCTGCTGTTTTTGACGGACCCCGCGCACTCCCTTTTGAAAAAAAAAATTTTGTTTGATCTTATTCCTTCCTTGTTTAATTAATGATGTTTAAGTTCTAATTGCCCTAAGAATGAGATTAGAAACCTGAGGCCCCACAACAGGTGGTATCAGAGCGTAAGTTTCTTGGACTGAGATAGAAGTTGAGCGGGGTAGATTGAGTCGCATGCATTTATAGTATTGCATGATTATGAATTACGTGATTTGATGATTTGATAAATTGCATGTGAGAATGATCTACTCTTGAAATTAAACTGCCTGATTCATTGATTTGTAAATTTTTGAATTTTCTTACTGATTTGTTATAAGATTTCTCCGGGTGAAGTAAGCACCCCAGACTGAACAGAATTGTATGGTCAGATTGAACAGAACTGTATTGCTCAGCTGAATGAAGTACCTCCGATTGAACAGAACAGTATATCAGCGAATGAATAGATGTTATTGCAGGTAGAAGTTGGTTTGCAGAGCTGAATCAGTTATGCCAATCTTTTGAATATACAGATGTATGATGCATCAGATTGATTATATACTAACTACGAAACCTAACACCCAGCTGATGTATTTTGATGAAGAAATGCTGAGAGAGCAGGGGTGCATTGATTTGTGGATGATGAAGAAGCTTAAGATTGATTGTTTAATTATGGCTTGAATTCGAAGATTATGTCTGAATAAATGTTGACTACTGAAACATTTTATGAAAGATATAGACAGGGTCATGAGAACTGAAGCTGAATGATGAAGCAGAAGGAATGGAATTGTAGATATGTTACAATATGTGAGATAATCACAACTTTAACTACAATTTCTATTCCAGAGCACATATGAATTAAACGAAATGAAAGTAGTTCTTTAACTCTAGCGGACCGAGACAGATTTATCTGAGTTTGATTGAAGATTATGATAGAAATTATTACACTCATTGTGAAGAGAGATATTCTAGCAATCAGTGTAAAGACATTTCAAGCAGATGTGCTAGAATATGTTCGAAGCAAATTAGATTCTGAGAAGATTCGAATGAAGAACAGTTCAAGAAATATACAGAGGATCAGAATGAAATTGCACTTGAGAATGAGAATTACAGGTAACAGATTTATTTTGTTTTAACCTGTTTATGTTATTGGTGCAAGAGATACATGATAGCTGAAATCTTATTATATTTCCACCTCTGTATCAAAAAAGAGAATTTGTGAATTGAATTGAAGAATTGAACTACTTCTTCGATGAAATGAAACTGAACATGATTTTGTTCGTATTGGAGATTTCTGTGTATGTTGCATGATAGATGATGATGCAATAACCTAGTACAGATTAACAGAAAATTGATAATAAGAAGTGATTAAATTAGATCAGCAAGAACATAATGTGCATATGAATATGATGATATATTATGGGATTTAGAATTAAGATTCTTTGATTTCGGTTTGATCTATGGTGTTTGATTACAGAAATGTTCCAAAATAAGAATATTTTATGCAATAGATATGTTCATGATCAAAACCAGAATTGTTAGATGTGCCAATGGTTAGAAGTTTTCAGATATATTCCAGTAAGATTCTCGACTTTAGTTTAAGTTGTGAACTGGAATTTAATCGCGAATTGATGAGTTTATGAATTGAATGCTACTTTTGAGGTTTATAGAATAGATGATGATATGAAAATCAGTTACAGATGAGTCTTTTATTTAATTATGCTGAAGTTACTGCATCATAAAATCATGATTTTTGAAATTCTTGATATCGATTCTGAGGTTTTGATATTCAACCTCAATTGATTTTGATGGACTATTATTCTTTGTTGGACTCTGACTTGATTTACTCGTCTTGAGTTGAGATGCTAGTGAGTTGTTTTCACTTAGCAGATTGTCATTCAGAATATTGTTCGTTGGATGACCTTAACATGAGTGAGTTTCCCTGATAATGAATTTCAAAAGTGATTGATTGTTTGATGTATACATTCAGTATATTTTTATATATTTGGCTCGTAACTGATAGAATTTCCAATTCACATTATCGGTAAAATTTTTGGTTGATGATATGAATTGCTGAGAATTGGTACATAGAACGAAGAGACGAGATGAATGCTTGATTGATTGATCTTTCATTGAGGTGCTTAAGTATCAAGATAAATGCTAAAACAGTCAGAATTGATGTAATCTAAACTAAGTAAAAAATTGATTTGGAAGGATTAAAGAACATTGAGATGAGCTTAAGCGATTAGAATTCAATTGAGAAATAGAAATGAAGAATGAGATCGACATTCAATCAATTGATTTCAAAGTTCTGTGTCTTTTGGTTTGAATATTCAGACGAATATATAACCCATCAGAATGATTTTCGATTGAAAATGCGCCAGAATTGTTCAGAAAATGAATGAAACACAGAAAGTAAATCACAGTGATTAGAATTCGGTAAAGAATGCTAGATTGAGATATGAATTGAAGCCTCAGATCAGAGTGTATGAATTTTTTGTAATTGATTATCTGATTGTGCTTGATGTTTCCGAAAAGAAATATAAGATTTTGAAAGAAATGCACAACAATGAATTCAATATTCATCCAATAATTGTTTTATCAGAAGATAAAGCGAACAGATGTAACCGAATTAGTACGTTTTAGAAGTTAAACGTATAGAAAGAATTTTTGATGAAGTTGAAAATCATTTACTAGATTGGTTCAATGACAGTTTAGAAACTCCAGAATTGGAATGAGATCATGATTTGAAAGAATATTTTGCGAAACTACCAAGATGCAGCAGTATGCTTGATGTAAATTGTGGTAGTGAAGATTGAATTGAGTTGAATTACTGAATACTATGATATGACTGAGGATCAGATCACTAATTTTTGATCAGAATTGTTGTGAGATTACATAGTAAGCCAAGGATTATTGTTTCATATTGAGACAATAGGTTTACTATTGAATTATGAATCAGATTATCTACAACATTGAATACTCTTTGATGTAAAATTACAACATATTATCCTTGAAGGATAGTCAGGGCAGATGAATCGAATTTCAAGAATAAAGTATATCGGACATGATATAGATTATCAAAAGCTCTGATTACTTTGGAATCTGTGAATACAACATATTCTTCTCTGATTAATGGATATTCCGAATTGACTAATCATATTTTTCAGAATACGCTGTATGAGATGTGAATAACAGTTATCTATTCAGATCTGTTAAAAAGTAATGATATGATGAAATTACAGGAATGATTGAAATCTATTGTCATGATAGAGACTTTAGATTTATTTGATCGAATTGTGGCATTGATTGATCGATGTTCTAAGTGTTTGGTTATATGTGATTTCATTATACCATTCTCTGACAAATGGATTGTCTGAATTGATTTTCCATAATTTGAGAATATTCTCAGAACCTAAGTACCTGATTCGGTATTAATTGACTTGATGTATTGCCACTTAATGATTATGATTCTTGTAACAACTATCAAGTCGATGTTGAGATAATGATTTGATGATACGATGAGAAAGAAATCAGATTTCTTTGTGTTAAAATGATATTGCAGAAGTATCCGATATCAGATGTGATTTGAGATACACAAAGATTACGAATATGAATCTGTATGAAATGAGAACAGAGAAAAAAAAACAGAGTTAGCAATTGAATGATAGATATAACTTTTAACAGCTGAAACTGATTAGTTTAGCGAACAAGTTATTCTTGAAATATCATTCGATTCAGAATAGAGAAAGAGCAGTGTTTGATATACAGATTTTGAACCGATGAACAGAATGATATTTGATATATCTTCTATGCAGAGCATAGAATGATATAGATAAAGAAACAAGTTGTCACTGAAGCTGAATTTCACTGACTGAGATGTTAGATAGAATTGATGATTTTCGTGAAAGATTTATTCTTTTCAGCTTGATATGATGGATTTGATTTGTTCCACGTATCTAAGTGAAGGAAGTATGAGTCAATTATTCCTACGTGCTTTAATTAGATGAAATAGAGACTAAAGAGATTCTGAGTTAAGTCGAATATTCGATAGATCCTTGATTAAGGAGAGAAACAGCTCAGAAATACGTCTTTTCAGTTAATTTAAGTACAAAGGAATAGATACAGAATACAAGAGAATAGAAGCAGATTAGAAGAAATAATCTGATAAGAGATGAAGAGATGAGATACGAAGTTCAGAGTTATATGATTGAAGTGAGAATCAATTTAAATGATTATTCAGTCTATCAGACTTGATATTTCGACTGGATACGATTTCGAGGACGAAATCATTCCTTAGAGGGGAGAAATTGTAAGACCCAAAAATATTAAATTATTAATGATGGGATTTGAGAATTAAATTCCATCTTTTGGGAAAATATTGATTTGAGAAGTTATGGAAATTATAGATTTAATTTCCAAGCCGAAAATATTTAATTTGAGAATTTACGGATTTTGAGATTTAAATTCCGGGAATTCTTTAATTAAAAGATTAAATATTCGATTTGCATATTTATGGAATTTAAGATTAAATTCCATGTTTCGAGAATGAATATGATTTAATTCGAAGGTGAAACCCGATCAGGGACTGATTTGAAATATCGAAGTTTCAAGTGCTGAAGTGAAAAAAAGGCCGGGATTAATTGATTTAATTTGAATTTATTTAATTTTAATCCGAGTATATTTAATTTGAGAATATTTATAGTTTTGATTTAAATTCTAATATTCTTAAATTATTTAGGATTGAAATTGAATTAAAAAGAAGGCCGAGGACTGAATTGCAATTTACTAAGTTTCAGGGGCTAAATTGCAATATTGATTGAAGTTATCAGAATTATTATGAGATTATCAGCATGTCAACGTGTACAAGGCATAAGGAATTTAGAATTTAGAGCAGATAAGCCAAAGGCTTTTCTTTTCTTTGAAATTCTGATTTTCAAAACCCCGTAACTTTTGTTCCGATCGTCCGATTTCAATTCCGAAAAGTGTTCTGGAATCCTTGCGATGAGGAATTCGATATTATGTAAGTATTGTGAGGTTTCTGATATATTTCGAAATCATTATGTTTGAAAGATCAGACGTTGAGCATGTATCTTGATTTTTATGGTTTATATCTTTCCGTATCGATGTCGAATCGGTTATTTGAAATCGTATGACTTCTAATGAGTTTTCACAGCATTTATCTCAAATGTATACTTCTGATATGCTGAGAATATGATGTTATTTTGCTGATATGTGGATGAGAAGCCATAATTGAAGTTGAAAATGGTTTCGATATGTCGTCGGTTATCGATTTTGAATCGCTACGCCGTTGATTTGTGTATTTGATTGAGTTTGAGTATGGAGTGTCGAGCCGAACATGTTTGTAACTAGTGCTGATGGTTATAGCATTTGATTACTTCATTTCAGTGGTGATAAGATGTGATGACTCGAGATTGACGACTTTAAACCGAAGAAAGATTTGAAGAAGGTTTGAAATGATTTTGATTGAAGATCTATTGATGCTTTTGAATCGATTTTGAACTGATTGATTAGAATCACGTTTGATATGAATGTTTTGATGCTATGTTTCAGATTTGAGGCGTTCAAAAATGAAGAAATACAAAGGTATAATGACGACATTGTGAGGCAGGGATTTGAAACTCAAGAATGACTATTCTTGAGTTGTCCCGCAAAAACCACATACTTGTTTATGTTTCGATTTGATTTTGATGTTGTCGATCCATCTCAGGTAGTGGATCTTTGATTTTGAGTCGATATGATTATGATACGATGATGATATGAATTGATTCTATGCCAAGATCTGAGGCGATCTTATTTTCTAGTCTAGAATGACTACGATAGATGGATATCCATGTCAAGATTGGTTATGAATCTTGATGGCAACGACGATATATGAATCAATTCTTGATCGATATATGCGTTATTTAATCTATTGTTGAGTCTTTTACGATTAGAGTTGATATGATTTATTTAACGCATTTATATGTCGATTATACTGGGAATGTTTTCTCACCGGAGTTTATCCGGCTGTTGCTTTGTTTTGTATGTGTGCATTGCAATAGATGGGGCAAGATTTGGCCAAGGTCATCGAGGGTAGCTCTTGAGAGAGGATAGATATGTGGACTCGGGTTGTGTAGCTGATTTGATGAGTTTAGAAGACTAGCAAGCAAGTTGGAAACACTTATAAATGTTGTTCTTCAGAATTTGATGAACACCTTGTATAGTTTCATTCTTTTGTTGGATTTATAATGGTTGGTTTGATGTATCAACTTGTTATAAACATGTTTAGATCTTGTTCTATGTATGTTTCCATGTTTTGGGACATCATTATATTGAATTGGAAGGGTTGAAAGGATCAAATTTTGCTGTAAAAAACCAGAGCACAAGACTGCTCAGAGTTTTCCTTGGTCTGCTCTTTTTAGCAAACCGAGCGCAGCCCAAAATTTTCCAAACCGAGAGTTGGATTAGAGGGGGCAAACGGTCTGCTCTTTTTGACCGACCCCGCGCACCCCTCTGTGCTCGGTCTGCTTTTTTGACGGACCCCGCGCACTCCCTTTTGAAAAAAAAAAATTTGTTTGATCTTATTCCTTCCTTGTTTAATTAATGATGTTTAAGTTCTAATTGCCCTAAGAATGAGATTAGAAACCTGAGGCCCCACAACAGGTGGTATCAGAGCGTAAGTTTCTTGGACTGAGATAGAAGTTGAGCGGGGTAGATTGAGTCGCATGCATTTATAGTATTGCATGATTATGCATTACGTGATTTGATGATTTGATAAATTGCATGTGAGAATGATCTACTCTTGAAATTAAACTGCCTGATTCATTGATTTGTAAATTTTTGAATTTTCTTACTGATTTGTTATAAGATTTCTCCGGGTGAAGTAAGCACCCCAGACTGAACAAAATTGTATGGTCAGATTGAACAGAACTGTATTGCTCAGCTGAATGAAGTACCTCCGATTGAACAGAACAGTATATCAGCGAATGAATAGATGTTATTGCAGGTAGAAGTTGGTTTGCAGAGCTGAATCAGTTATGCCAATCTTTTGAATATACAGATGTATGATGCATCAGATTGATTATATACTAACTTCGAAACCTAACACCCAGCTGATGTATTTTGATGAAGAAATGCTGAGAGAGCAGGGGTGCATTGATTTGTGGATGATGAAGAAGCTTAAGATTGATTGTTTAATTATGGCTTGAATTCGAAGATTATGTCTGAATAAATGTTGACTACTGAAATATTTTATGAAAGATATAGACAGGGTCATAAGAACTGAAGCTGAATGATGAAGCAGAAGGAATGGAATTGTAGATATGTTACAATGTGTGAGATAATCACAACTTTAACTACAATTTCTATTCCAGAGCAGATATGAAGAAAACGAAATGAAATTAGTTCTTTAACTTTAGCGGACCGAGACAGATTTATCTGAGTTTGATTGCAGAGTATGATAGAAATTATTACACTCATTGTGAAGAGAGATATTCTAGCAATCAGTGTAAAGACATTTCAAGCAGATGTGCTAGAATATGTTCGAAGAAAATTAGATTCTGAGAAGATTCGAATGAAGAGCAGTTCAAGAAATATACAGAGGATCAGAATAAAATTGCACCTGAGAATGAGAATTACAGGTAACAGATTTATTTTGTTTTAACCTGTTTATGTTATTGATGCAAGAGATATATGATAGCTGAAAGTTTATTATATTTCCACCTCTGTATCAGAAAAGAGAATTTGTGAATTGAATTGAAGAATTGAACTACTTCTTCGATGAAATGAAACTGAACATGATTTTGTTCATATTTGAGATATCTGTGCATGTTGCATGATAGATGATGATGAAATAACCTAGTACAGATTAACAGAAAATTGATGATAAGAAGCGATTAAATTAGATCGACAAGAACATAATGTGCATATGGATATGATGATATATTATGGGATTTAGAATTATGATTCTTTGATTTTGGTTTGATCTATGGTGTTTGATTACAGAAATGTTCCAAAATAAGAATATTTTATGCACTAGATATGTTCATGATCTAAACCAGAATTGTTAGATGTGCCAATGTTTAGAAGTTTTCAGATATATTCAAGTAAGATTCTCGACTTTAGTTTAAGTTATGAACTGGAATTTAATAGCGAATTGACGAGTTTATGAATTGAATGCTACTTTTCAAGTTTATAGAATAGATGATGATATGAAAATCAGTTACAGATGAGTCTTTTATTTAAATATGCTGAAGTTACTACATCATAAAATCATGATTTTTGAAATTCTTGATATCGATTCTGAGGTTTTGATATTCAACCTCAATTGATTTTGATGGACTCTTATTCTTTGTTGGACTCTGACTTGATTTACTCGTCTTGAGTTGAGATGCTAGTGAGTTGTTTTCACTTAGCAGATTGTCATTCAGAATATTTTTCTTTGGATGACCTTAACTTGAATGAGTTTCCCTGATTATGAATTTCAAAAGTGATTGATTGTTTGATGTATACATTCAGTATATTTTGATATATTTGGCTCGTAACTGATAGAATTTCCAATTCACATTATCGGTAAAATTTTGGGTTGATGATATGAATTGCTGAGAATTGGTACATAGAACGAAGAGACGAGATGAATGCTTGATTGATTGATCTTTCATTGAGGTGCTAAAGTATCAAGATAAATGCTGAAACAGTCAGAATTGCTGTAATCTAAACTAAGTGAAAATTGATTTGGAAGGATTAAAGCACATTGAGATGAGCTTAAGCGATTAGAATTCAATTGAGAAATAGAAATGAAGAATGAGATCGATTCAATCAATTGATTTCAGAGTTCTGTGTCTTTTGGTTTGAATATTCAGACGAATATATAACCCATCAGAATGATTTTCGATTGAAAATGCGCCAGAATTGTTCAGAAAATGAAAGAAACACATAAAGTAAATCACAGTGATTAGAATTCGGTAAAAAATGCTAGATTGAGATATGAATTGAAGCCTCAGATCAGAGTGGATGAATTTTTTGTCATTGATTATCTGATTGTGCTTGATGTTTCCGAAAAGAAATATAAGATTTTGAAAAAATGCACAACAATGAATTCAATATTCATCCAATAATTATTTTATCAGAAGATAAAACGAACAGATGTAACCGAATTAGTACGTTTTAGAAGTTAAACGTATAGAAAGAATTTTTGATGAAGTTGAAAATCATTGACTAGATTGGTTCAATGACAGTTTAGAAACTCCAGAATTGGAATGAGATCATGATTTGAAAGAATATTTTGTGAAACTACCAAGATGAAGCAGTATGCTTGATGTAAATTGTGGTAGTGATGATTGAATTGAGTTGAATTACTGAATACTATGATATGAATTATGATCAGCTTGATTTACATTACTTCATAAGATGATATGACTGAGGATTAGATCACTGATTTTTGATCAGAATTGTTGTGAGATTACATAGTAAGACAAGGATTATTGTTTCATATTGAGACAATAGGTTTACTATTGAATTATGATTCAGAATATCTACAACTTTGAATACTCTTTGATGTAAAAGTACAACATATTATCCTTGAAGGATAGTCAGGGCAGATGAATCGAATTTTAAGAATAAAGTATATCGGACATGATATATATTATCAAAAGCTCTGAGTACTTTGGAATCTGTGAATACATCATATTCTTCTCTGATTAATGGATAGTCCGAATTGACTAATCATATTTTTCAGAATACGCTGTATGAGATATGAATAACAGTTATCTATTCAGATATTTTAAAAAGTAATGATATGATGAAATTACAGGAATGATTGAAATCTATTGTCATGATAGAGACTTTAGATTTTTTTGATCGAATTGTGGCATTGATTGATCGATGTTCTGAGTGTTTGGTTATATGTGATTGCATTATACCATTCTCTGACAAATGGATTGTCTGAATTAATTTTCCATAATTTGAGAATATTCTCAGAACCTAAGTACCTGATTCGACATTAATTGACTTGATGTATTGCCACTTAATGATTATGATTCCTGAAACAGCTATCAAGTTGATATTGAGATAATGATTTGATGATACGATGCGAAAGAAATCAGATTTCTTTGTGTTGAAATGATATTGCAGAAGTATCCGATATCAGATCAGATGTGATTTGAGATACACAAAGATTACGAATATGAATCTGTATGAAATGAGAACAGAGAAAAAGAAACAAAGTTAGCAATTGAATGATAGATAAACTTTTAACAGCTGAAACTGATTAGTTAAGCGAAAAAGTTATTCTTGAAATATCATTCAATTCAGAATAGAGAAAGAGCAGTGTTTGATATACAGATTTTGAACCGATGAACAGAATGATATTTGATATATCTTCTATGCAGAGCATAGAATGATATAGAGAAAGAAACAAGTCGTCACTGAAGCTGAATTTCACTGACTCAGATGTTAGACAGAATTGATGATTTTCGTGAAAGATTTATTCTTTTCAGCTTGATATGATGGATCTGATTTGTTCCACGTATCTAAGTGAAGGAAGTATCAGTCGATTCTTCCTACGTGCTTTAATTAGATGAAATAGCGACTGAAGAGATTCTGAGTTAAGTCTAATATTCGATAGATCCTTGATTAAGGAGAGAAACAGCTCAGAAAGACGTCTTTTCAGTTAATTTAAGTACAAATGAATAGATACAGAATACAAGAGAATAGAAGCAGATTAGAAGAAATAATCTGATAAGAGATTAAGAGATGATAAACGAAGTTCAGAGTTATATGATTGAAGTGAGAATCACTTCAGATGATTATTCAGTCTATCAGACTTGATATTTCGATTGGATACGATTTCGAGGATGAAATCATTCCTTAGAGGGGAGGAATTGTAAGGCCCAAAAATATTAAATTATTAATGATGGGATTTGAGAATTAAATTCCATATTTTGGGCAAATATTGATTTGAGAAGTTATGGAAATTATAGATTTAATTTCCAATCCGGAAATATTTAATTTGAGAATTTACGGATTTTGAGATTTAAATTCCGGGAATTCTTAAATTAAAAGATTAAATATTTTATTTGCATATTTATGGAATTTAAGATTAAATTCCAAGTTTTGAGAATGAATATGATTTAATTCGAAGGTGAAACCCGATCAGAAACTGATTTGAAATATCGAATTTTCAAGTTCTGAAGTGCAAAAAAGGCCGGGATTAATTGATTTAATCCGAATTTATTTATTTTTAATCCGAGTATATTTAATTTGATAATATTTAGAGTTTTGATTTAAATTCTAATATTCTTAAATTATTTAGGATTGAAATTGAATTAAAAAGAAGGCCGAGGACTGAATTGCAATTTACTAAGTTTCAGGGGCTAAATTGCAATATTGATTGAAGTTATCAGAATTATTATGAGATTATCAGCATGTCAACGTGTACAAGGCATAAGGAATTCAGAATTTTGAGCAGATAAGCCGAAGGATTTTCTTTTCTTTGAAATTCTGATTTTCAAAACCCCATAACTTTTGTTCCGATCGTCCGATTTCAATTTCAAAAAGTGTTCTGGAATCCTTGCGACAAGGATTTAGATTTGATGTAAGTATTGTGAGGTTTCTGATATATTTCGAAATCAGTATGTTTGAAAGATCAGACGTTGAGCATGTATCTTGATTTTTATGGTTTATATCTTTCCGTATCGATGTCGAATCGGTTATTTGAAGTTGTATGACTTCCAATGAGTTTTCACAGCATGTATCTCAAATGCATACTTCTGATATGCTGAGAATATGATGTTATTTTGATGATATGTGAATGAGAAGCCATAATTGAAGTTGAAAATGGTTTCGATATGTCGTCGGTTACCGATTTTGAATCGCTACGCCGTTGATTTGTGTATTTGATTGAGTTTGAGTATGGAGTGTCAAGCCGAACATGTTTGTAACTAGTGCTGATGTTTATAGCATTTGATTACTTCATTTCAGCGGTGATAAGATGTGATGACTCGAGATTGACGACTTTGAAACGAAGAAAGATTTGAAGAAGGTTTGAAATGATTTTGATTGAAGATATATTGATGATTTTGAATCGATTTTGAACTGATTGAATAGAATGACGTTTGATATGAATGTTTTGATGCTATGTTTCATATTTGAAGCGTTCAAAATTGAAGAAATACAAAGGTATAATGACGACGACATTGCGAGTCAGGGATTTGAAACTCAAGAACGACTATTCTTGAGTTTTTCCGCAAAAACCACATACTTGTTTATGTTTCGATTTTATTTTGATGTTGTCGATCCATCTCAGGTAGTGGATCTTTGATTTTGAGTTGATATGATTATGATACGATGATGATATGAATTGATTTTATGCCAAGATCTGTGGCGATCTTATTTTCTAGTCCAGAATGACTACGATAGATGGATATCCATGTCAAGATCGGTTACGAATCTTGATGGCAACGACGATATATGAATCAATTCTTGATCGATATATGTGTTATTTACTCTATTGTTGAGTCGTTTATGATTAGAGTTGATATGATTTATTTAACGCATTTATATGTCGATTACACTGGGAATGTTTCTCACCAGAGTTTATCCGGCTGTTGCTTTGTTTTGTATGTGTGCATTGCAATAGATGGGGCAAGATCTGGCCAAGGTCATCGAGGGTAGCTCCTGAGAGAGGATAGATATGTGGATTCGGGTTGTGTAGCTGATTTGATGAGTTTAGAAGACTAGAAAGCATGTTGGAAACACTTATAAATGTTGTTCTTCAGAAGTTGATGAACACCTTGTATAGTTTAATGCTTTTGTTGGATTTCTAATGGTTGGTTTGATGTATCAACTTGTTATAAACATGTTTTGATCTTGTTATATGTATGTTTCCATGTTTTGGGACATCATTATATTGAATTGTAAGGGTTGAAAGAATCAAATTTTGCTGTCAAAAACCAGAGCACAAGACTGCTCAGAGTTGTGCTCGGTCTGCTCCTTTTAGCAGACCGAGCGCAGCCCAAAATTTTCCAAACCGAGAGTTGGATTAGAG
Organism: Henckelia pumila; assembly: GCF_033568475.1. NCBI lineage: Eukaryota > Viridiplantae > Streptophyta > Magnoliopsida > Lamiales > Gesneriaceae > Henckelia > Henckelia pumila. The sequence goes on along the minus strand of NC_133123.1, from coordinate 118,987,688 downwards.
GGGGCGAACGGTCTGCTCTTTTTGACCGACCCCACGCACCCTCTGTGCTCGGTCTGCTGTTTTTGACAGACCCTGCACACTCCTCTTTGAAAAAAAAAATAATTTTTGTTTGATCGTATTCCTTCCTTGTTTAATTAATGATGTTTAAGTTCTAATTGCCCTAAGAATGAGATTTGCAACCCGAGGCCCCACAGGTGTAGTGCCTCATGGCCAACTCAGAGCTGGAAGAAAAGAGTGACAAGTTTGACATTGGCTCTATTGTATTTACATGGGATGATTTAGTCATTTCACTTCACGAAATGACTAAAGAGTGCCAGAAGCTCTCTAAATCATTTTAGAAAGTGAAGACATAAAAGGTAAGAATGAAGGATAAGTCCAGTGAATCTAGCTGCAAGCACGGAAAAGAACTTGATCGTATTAAATTGTAGGATGCATGAGAATCAAAAGCAAGCAAGTGACAAGACCGACTTAGGCTTTGGTTCACGTGATTGTATCCTTACTGTGAAAAGTACTCAATCAAATCTGGAAAAGGGAAAACTTAGTACAATAAGATTTGTCAGGTCTAGTATGATATATGAACATGATAATCCTGAGATCAATGCATATCAGAAATTTTTTTATGAGAATAGAGCTAAGCATAGAGGACTGAGATTTTTGGATCCTCGGGACTCTAATCAAGGAAAGACTTGGCTCAAGCTTAGACCAAATGAGAATAGAAAAGGTAATCAATCTAATATCAACGAGCATGAGTTTTTGTAGAACCAAGTGCTTGCTGATTTATCAAAAGCTATATTTGGTGGTAATGGTGTAATTTAAATATTTTAAACCACACAACAGCCCAAGCGTTATGGTTCGATCGTTCTATCCAGTGGGGAAAATTATCGCACCCTAACAATCTCCCTCCCAATAATTGTACTCCTTGCAATCAATGTAAATCAAACTCATGACCTTGGATCTAATACCAATTGTAGGACTGAGATCTTGTCGTTTTACCAAAAGCTATAGCCGGTGGTAATGGTCCAACTCAAATATTTTAAAACGCACAACAGTCCAAGCGTCATGGTTCGATCGCTCTTCCTAGCAAGGAAAATTATTGCATCTCAACAAGGTTAGTCAATCTAGGCGAGGGGTTCAAAGGTGAAACCAAGACAATAATTTAATTGCAGGTCTGTTAAAAAACAATACTGAATGAATAACAATGATCAAATGCCTAAACAACACATATGGTAAGAACTCGAACACATGATAGAACACACGGAGTCCATCGATTGCTTGAGCTTTTGGATACACACAAGGGTAGAATTGTAAGGGTGATTCAATTGTGGATCCCGAAAGGGCTAATCCGATCTGGACCCAACTAGATATGTGTACCAAAATTTTTACCTACTTTTAACAGGAACTCAAAATCTAATCAGTCGAGAATTCCAATTCGAACGAGAGAACCACCTGGTATTTAGACAGTGGATGTTCCAGGCATATGACAGGAAACAAAGAGCTCCTAACAGAGATTGTTCATTGAAAAGGACCTAGAATCATCTTTGGTGATAACTCTAAGGGTAAAATTTTGGGTAAGGGAAATATTATCCACGATAATGTCATTATTAATGATGTGTTTCTAGTTGATAATTTATTCTATAACTTGATTAGTATAAGTCAGCTGTTTGAAAACGGTTACACTGTTGAGTTCTACAAGCACACATGCACCATTAAATATAGCAAAGGTGATATCATGGTAACAGGAATAAGATAACAAAATACCTATAGGATAAACTTAAAAGTTTCTCAACTGCCCTCCCTCACCTATTTTTTTGTTCTGAGGGATAAGAAATGGTTGTGGAACAAGCTTTTGAAACATTTGAATTTTGAATTTCTTTTCAACCTGGGTAAACATGATTTGGTTACTGGTTTGCCCAAAGATGAGTTTATGAAAAACAAAATTTGTTCTGCTTGTCAATTAGCTAGGCAATTAAGTAAAAGACACTTTAAAACAAATGGTGTACATCCAATTCCAAATGTTTGGATTTACTGAACATGGATATTTTTGGTTCTATACTAGTGAAGAACATAAGGTGAATGAGATAAGCTCTAGTCATAGTGGATGATTACTCTCGTTATACATGGGTGATATTTCTACCTTCAAAGGATCAAACAGTATCTCACCTGATCAAAGTCTTAAAACATTTTCAAAATGAGAAATCCACTGAGATAGATAGGATATGTAGTGACAGGAGTACTGAATTTACAAATAAAACCCTTGTATTCTATCTATATGATCAGGGAATCAATCATGAGATTTTTGTTGCTAGATCACCACAACAAAATGGTATTTTTGAGAGAAGAAATCGTACTCTAAAAGAATCAGCTATAACAATAATTGTTGATTCAAAATTTTCTAAATAGCTATGGGCTGAAGCAAAGAATACAACATGTTATACTCAAAACGGATCTATGATTAACAAAAGACATAACAAAACTTCTTATGAGATCTGGAATGATAGAAAACCTGATATCTCATATTTGAAAGCTTTTGGGTGAAAATGATTCATTCACAAGAATGACAAAAATCACTTGATAACCTTCAATGCCAAAGCAGATGAAGGAATATTTATTGATTATTCTTTGGTCAATCGAGCTTATAGAATGTTCAGCAATGAGTCTTTGACCATTGAAGAAATCGTTCATGTTATTTTTTATGAATCTTTTATACGTGCAAATCAATCACAAGTGAATATAAATGATCTAAGTTTACCAGAGTGACAGTGATGTTGATCTAAGAAAATGCAACGATCAAAACCCTATGCCTAATCAAGTAGTTGATGAACAAAACTCTACCGGACAAGAGCAAGAGTCACCGATCGAAGATAATGATCCAACCAGAGTTAATAATGTTGTAACTCACGAAGATGAAACACAACATCAACAAGATAAAAATCTTCTTGGACCATATTTCCGATGGAACAGAAATCATCCACCTTAATTGGTCATAGGTGACCCTACTACTCCTTATCAAAATCTCGACCCTTCTCAAATCCCATCTCATTCTCGTCTCGAAAAAATCCCAACCCGACGTTTTTTCAACCCGAATTGTCGGGATTTTTTTCGTCCTGATTAATATCAGGAGATGGATAGGGAATAAATCCTCTTTCCGATGGGATTCCCGACCCCCAGTAATTTTTAAATAAATTTTGGGATTTTTTCCGTCCTGATTAATAAAATTTATTTAAAAATTACTGGGGGTCGGGAATCCCATCGGAAAGAGGATTTATTCCCTATCCATCTCCTGATATTAATCAGGACGAAAAAAATCCCGACAATTCGGGTCGAAAAAACGTCGGGTTGGGATTAATTGTTCACTTATTTCACATAATTATGTATCGTTGAAATGATTGAATATTAGAATCTTGAAATAAAATTTTATTTTTCTATATATATTTTTTAAAATTATTAATAATTTGATTAATTTATATTTATAATTATTTAATTATAACAAATATAGAATAAGATATGCAAATTTTTCATCATCTATTTAACAAAATTTAATAGTTAACCTGTATTGAATGTAATTTGTACCCGAAAACTTTATCAATAATAATTATCTGGTATACAGTGGATGTTCTTCTTCGATAAAAATGTGAAAATACAAGATTTTCATATTTTAATCACAAATTTTGCTATTAAATTGGATTGTATATGAAAATATTTCATGTAAAAATTTCTTGATTTTAGTTCTTGCGTACAATATTTTGAGTTTTATAATCATCAAATTTAATAATAAATATAAAAAATGATCTTTTTTTTTTACAGTAAACCTTTTAAATTTATTAAGGAATATTCAAATTGTCTATTACAAGATCTACTAACCAACGAGAAAACATCACTTGCTCCCAAACAAAAGAGGAGGGGGGAAGAAATAGCAAAAAAAAAAAAAAAAAAGCAAGCTTATGCGCTATGGTATTAGTTGTACGATGGCAATGATGCAGCTTGATTCTATGACGATAATCCAAAAGTTGATTCACATCCTCTACAAGAGCACCGATGTAGCTATAGTCCTCTTCTGGGTTGACGACTGCTTGTACCGCCAGAAGCGCATCTGAGTAGACATCATGAATTTCCAAACCTTTGTCTAGCACCAATCGCAAGCCCTATTTGATTGTTGTGAGCTCACCATAAACAACTGATTGAGGCTTTGTTATCTTCATCCCAAACGCTAGCACTATCTAGCCCTCATGGTCTTGCAGCACTCCTTCTACTAAATAGTTGTTTGCCTGCTCCTGAAATGCATCATCGATGTCCAAACGCAGGTGATTGATCAACGGTCTGGACCATCGTGCTTGTAATGTTGAGCTCTTGACAGCGCTGTTAATATTCAAAGAGTCTCGGGCTGCCTGAAACTCGCTAAGCAACGAACCACTCCATTCACATCCATTCTGGCCTTGTCCTTGCTACTTCCATGGCATATGCGCATACGTTCCTGCCATAACGCCCACGTCCTCATCGCAAATAGCTCGAGATCTTTAGTACACAACACCTTATTCATCCACGTGAATATATCAATAATTCCTAGATCTCTCACTTGCTTTAGGAAAGGTTTAAAAACCATACCCTTCCAGCAAGGCTGCGTTTCAGAGCAACAGAATATGGCATGACTTGTAGAATCGTATGCATGGTGACAGAACATGAAAACTCCAAAAACAGGAACGTGATGCCCTTGAAAGTTTTCACCGGTTGAGATAATCTCATGGAGTACTTTCTACCAAAAGATCCGAGCCTTAGGAGGGATTGAGAGAGACCATAAATATTTCCACCAACTTTTCGAGTGTGTCTCCAAGCAATGGGCATGAGCATCATAGAACCCGATGTCCACTTTGTACCTGTATCTTAATGAATATTTGCCTTTGTAACGCCCAAAATTTATCTTAATTGATTTTATTTGAGATAATCGTAGATTATAGAATTCAAGAGCTGATGTGATTTTGATCAGGGTCTATTTTACAATTTTTGGATTTTTCAGGGACTAAAATGCAAATTTGAACTTTATTAGATATTTATACAAGAGTTTGACTTTTCCTTCACTCCACCATCTTCTCCATCTCGCCTCCCTCCATTGAAGAGCTCCAAACGCTTTTTCAATCTTTGTAATTTCATTTTTCGGTCGATCCATCCGTTAGAAATTATTTTCGAATGCATATTCGTAATCCCGGCAGCGAGAGCTTCGTTCTATCGTAAGTATTTCTCCGATCACTTATACTTCTATTTTTGGATGTTGTTAGAATCGATTGATTTTTGTTTATGTTGTTCTTGAGATAGTTCTTATCGTTTATTCTCAGTCGGATCGGAAAAAAAACATCGTTCGGAATTGTTATGATTTTTAGAAGCTTATTTCAAAATTTGTGAATTTTGAGATTTGTTGGATTGGATTTTTTATTGATGATTTAGTATTGTATTGAGTTGTTTTCGATATTATACTGATGTCTGTGTTTCCGGTTTGATCAGAATATAGCCGTTATGCCGCCGGTTTGAGTTTTGGGATTTTGATTCGTTTGAATTGTCAAACCATTGGCAGTTGGGTTGATTGTAGTTGTTGATCTCTTTTGCCTTCGTACAGATTAGTTTGAAGTTGGTTGAGCCCAGAGTTAGCAGTAATCGATCGTCGAAGAGTTGGACGAAGAGCGGTAAAGAGTTTACCTTGAGCCTTGGTTATTTTTGGTTGTATGGATTTTGATATAACATCTTATTGTAGCTTATCTAGAGTTGGAGCTATTTGAATCGAAAGGTACAATCAGACATCGTTTTAGTGGGATAGAACGCTCAAGACAGATTGTTTTTTAGTTTTCCTTAAATCACATACTTGCATCAATACTTGTTCTAGAATGGGGAACTTGTATTTTGTTGATTTACTCTTGTTATTAGTTGATTTATGGATTAATGATTGTGTTTCTATATGCATTCATCTTGAGCCAAATATTTGATTTCAGCGGGCTATACGGCCCTTTTTGTTTAGACGTTTTGGGGGCTATACTGTGAGTGGCTTGGGTTGTAGAAGTTCACCTAGTGTTAGCATACTCCTTATAGTCGCACCAAAGTCTAGAGGATGGGGACACGGGGCACCACCTCGATCGGGAGAATCGGTGAGTTGTTACGTGATCTCATCCTTAGGATCCCAAAAGCATAGCAGCAATTCCTTAATCATCAGATTTGATATCCCGATTTTAAAGACATGCATTTCATTTTTATTAACACTGAATATTTTGTCGGTATTTCATGTTATTGAGATATTACTTTTTATTGCATGTTATGTTGCTTTTACTGGGAATATCTTTCTCACCGGAGTTATCCGGCTGTTGCTTTGTTTTGTATGTGTACTTGGCAACAGGTGGGGCAGGATCGAGTCAGCAGAGACTTGGTTAACATCAAGATCGAGAGATAGATATGGGACTCGGTTTAGAAGTCGAACAACATGTCAATCTAGTTATGTTGGAACATGTTTAAAACTCGAACTTCGTTGAATTTGTTGTATCGATTATGCGAGTATTGAGGTTTGTATGCTATTGCTGCATGTATTTTGTACCTCATTATGTATTGATTGGATTTATGTAGTTGAAGTTGGTAAGTTTATTTCTGGAAATCTGTTCAAAGTTGCACTCGCTCGATCGGTAGAGTTTGAGTGATCGAGCGAGATGTTTGTAGCCTCTTTTTTGTTTTTCAAAACCTTGCCCACTTGATTGGTTGAGTTTTACCAATCGAGCGGAGCTGGTGCTTGAGGCGGACAGCAGTAGGGCAGAACTTGCCCGCTCGATCGGTTGAGTTTCACAGATCGAGCGAGGCACTGTTCACCTGAAAATTTTAAAATTTTTTTATTGACTAATCTATTGGTTTATCTTAGCTCGTTGTTTTAAGTACTCAAGATTAGATTTTTAGAACCGTGGTCTCACATTAAGTGGTATCAGAGCGATAAGTTCTTGGTTTGAACTAAAAGTTAGCGGGTTAGATCGAGTCCGCTTATATTGGCTTCTCGCATGTGATTGAGTTATTCTTTTGATTATTTGAATTTCATGCAAGCATGCTTTATTATTGAGAATTATTTGAATTACATGATTATGTGATTTAATTTATAAAGCATGGACTACTTGAGATATAAATGTTTTGTTTATCAACTTGTATCTGAATTCCTGAGAGGTTGAAGGGCACCGAATAGTAGAGATTGAGATATCTTGTGTCCTAATCCTTTGATTATCAGAAGGGTCCTCGTCGAGTAATTAACCGAAACTCACCGCCAATTACTCCTCCGAACAAACAAGATAGTACCGAAATTGATCAGATGGATGCCACAGCAACGCCTATGGAAACCTTACTGAAGAGGTTTCAGTTGTTTAACCTGCCAATCTTGCAGGGTACAGAGAATCCAGTTGATTGTGAGAGCTGGTTGGACAATATAGATCAGTTTTTTGATTCTCTCGACTATTCTGATGATCGCAGAACCATATTGGTTATTCATTAACTGCGAGGTGTTGCTAAGAACTCGTGGATCACGATGAAGAGAGCCATTTAAAATCGAGGTACAGCTATCAACTGGAATATTTTCAAATCTGAGTTTTATAAGCGGTTTTTTCCAGTTTCGTACCAAAAGAATAAGGGATCCGAGTTTGCCACTTTGAGACAAGGGAACTTGAATATCGAGTATTATGTAGCCAAGTTTGATAGTTTGCTGAGATTTGCACCGCACATTGCCGACAACTAAGAAGCAAAAGCCGACCAGTTCATTAATGGTTTGAACCCCAATATCTTCACGTTGGTAAACACTGTCAGGCCTGATAATTTTGCGGATGCCATGAATCATGCCAAGGGAGCTGAAGCAGGTTTGTTGAGACAGAGAGGAGCTCCGTTTGTGCCTCAACAGCCGAGACAGTCTCAGAACCAACCCTCTCAGTATCAGAATCAGCCATCGCAGTATCAGAACCAACCACAGAGGTCTGAAGGAGGAAGCAGTGGGAGTAATAGAAGGGATCATTTCAGAGCAAAAGGGAAACAGTTTCAAGAAGCCGGGGAACAATTCTTATAGCTCCAGTGGCTCCAAGCAGTTTGGTTCAGGACAGAGTTCTGGATTTTCATCTATGTTCTGCAACAAGTGTGGAGGTAGACACTCCCAAGAGCAGTGTGTAGGAGTTTTCGGAAACTGCAATATTTTTCAACAGCCAGGACACTTTGCTAAGGTGTGTCCTCAACGAGGTAAAGAACGAGCTCAGAGTGGGAGTTCTTCTAGACCTACAGCTCAACCTGATAGGTAGACTTCTGTGGTTCACTCCTTCCAGCCTCAGCAACATAATAGACATGGAGTTAACCCGAGTGCAAACTAGCCTCCGAGACAGCAGGCATGAGTCTTTGCTCCGACTAAGGATCAGGCGTAGACAGCACCTGACGATGTTATAGCAGGTAACTGTTCGATTTTTGGTTATTTTGCTCATTTATTGATAGATACAGGTGCGTCTCACTATTTTATATCTGAGAAATTTGTTTTGATGCATGTCTTGCCTTGTGAGCCTTTGCCTGCTGTAGTAGTTGTTACTTCACCTTTGGGTGGGGGAATTGTGTCCGTAAGATTGGTTCGGAATTGTGAACTTCGTTTCGAAGGTAACGTGATTATTTTCGATTGTATTGTTCTTGAGTTGTTAGATTTTGACTGTATTATCGGTATAGATGTTTTGACCAAGTACAGGGCTACCCTTGATTGTTTTCAGAAAGTAGTCCATTTTAGACCGGAGATGGCAGAGGAGTGGAAATTCTTCGGTAAGGATTCTCGATCCAGATTTCCTTTAATATATGTTTTGCCGATGACTCATTTGTTACAGAAAGGAGCAGAGGGGTTCTTGATATATGCGGTGGATGTCCTGAAATCTAGCCTAGAATTGGTTAATATACCAGTGGTTATAGAATTTGCTGACATCTTTTCGCACGAGATTCCTGGATTTCCGCCTATTTAAGAGATCGAATTCAGCATTGATTTATTGTCAGGTACTCAACCGATTTCCAAAGCTCCTTATCATATGGAACAGGTCGAATTGAGATAATTGAAAGAACAACATGAGGATTTGATTGCCAAGGGATACATCAGACCTAGTGTGTCGCCTTGGGGTGCTCCTATTCTCTTTGTGCGGAAGAAGGATGGTTCTATGCGGCTCTGTATTGTTTACCGTCAACTGAATCAATCTACGGTAAAGAAAATGTATCCTTTACCTAGAATAGATGACCTTTTTGATCAACTACAGGGTTCTTCTGTCTATTCGAAGATTGATCTAAGGTCGGGATATCATCAGCTCAGAGTGCGAGAGGAAGATATTCCTAATACTGCTTTTAGAACAAGGTATGGTCATTTTGAGTTTATAGTCATGTCGTTCGGTTTGACTAACGCTCCACCAGTTTTTATGGGTGTGATGAACCGTATCTTTCAGCGTTATTTGGATGAGTTTGTTATTATTTTCATCGATGATATTCTTTTCTATTCGAAGAACCATACTGACCATGTAGAGCACTTGAGGATCGTCTTGCAGATTTTGCGGGCTGAACAGTTGTTTGTCAAGCTGTCTAAGTGTGAGTTCTGGTTGGACCGAGTTGTCTTCCTCGGTCACATTATTTCAGGAGATGGGATTTCTGTCGATCCCAGCAAGATTGAAGCGGTTATGAATTGGTCTAGACCAACATCAATGCCTGAGATCCAAAGCTTTATGGGTTTAGCTGGTTATTATCGCCGATTCATCGAGGATTCTCATCTATTGCAAAGCCTATTACCCAGCTGACTCAGAATAATGCGCCTTTTATCTGTAGCAGATTGTGAGGCTAGTTTTGTTGATCTGAATAAGAGACTGACCAGTGCTCCGATTCTATCCATTCCATCAGGTACTGGAGGTTTTACTGTTTATTGCGATGCTTCTCTTCTAGGTCTTGTATGTGTTCTTATGTAGAGGAATCATGTGATAGCGTATGCATCGAGGCATCTAAAGCCGCACGAGACTCGTTATCTGGTTCATGATCTTGAACTCGCCGCGATCGTATTTGCTTTGAAGATCTGGCGTTACTATCTTTATGGTGAGTCTTTCGAGATCTTTTCTTATCATAATAGCCTTAAGTATTTGTTTTCACAGGCATAAATGAATATGAGACAGAGAATATGTTTGGATTTGTTGAAATATTTTGACTGTGAGATCAAATACTACCCAGGAAAGTCGAATGCAGCTGCAGATGCTTTGAGCCAAAAGCTTTGGTCTTTATCTCTTTCTACTATCGGTGTTTCTCAATTGATCGATGATTGTTGCACTTCTAGTTTGGAGTTGAAACAGATAGGAGGACTATCAGAGTGTTTGATATTAAAGCCGAGCCAGAGTTATTTATTATGATCAAGGAAGCACAGAAGTCTGATCCAAGCACTCAGATTTCAGTAGAGAAGGTCAGATCTTGGCATCAGTCTGAATTCCAGGTTAGAGGTGATGTTTTGTTTGTGAATAATCATATTGTTGTGCCCGATGTTTTGGAGTTGAGGCAGCGTATTCTTCAAGAGGCACATTGCACTCGGTTCAGTATTCATCCTGGAGGTCAGAAGATGTATAATGATCTGAAAAATAAATTCTGGTGGAATAATATGGAGAGCGATGTCACAAGATTTGTATCTCGATGTTTGAACTGTCAGCAGGTAAAAGTAGAGAGGAAGCGATCGGGTGGTCTGTTGCACAGTTTAGCTGTTCATGAATGGAAGTAGGATCACATTTTGATGGATTTCGTCGCGAAGCTTTCACGATCTGTTCGAGGATGCGATGCTATTTGGGTAGTGATCGACATATTGACAAAGTTGGCTTGCTTTATTCCATACAGGATAACATATCGTCACGATCAGATGGCTGAGTTATATGTTGGATACGTTGTGAGGTTGCATGGTGTGCCGAAATCGATCGTTTCAGACCAAGACTTCATGAGGCACTTGGTACTCGATTGCATCTGAGTACAACATATCATCCTTAGACCGATGGACAGTCAGAGTGGACTATCCAGACTTTAGAGGATATGCTTCGAGCAGTAGTGCTAGACTTTGGCACTAGTTGGCAGTATTCCTTGCCTCTTGTCGTGTTTTATTACAACAACAGTTATCAAACGAGTATCGGTATGGCACCTTTTGAGGCTTTGTAAGATAAGAAGGGTCGTTCTCCTTTGTTTTGGGACGATGTGCCCAAGTCACCTGATTTGGGACCAGATATGCTTCGAGATATGACAGAGCAAGTAAAGATCATTCAGTCAAGAATGAAGTCAGATCAAGATAGACAGGCGAAGTATGCGAATATCAGACGTAGACATCTGATTTTTGATCAGAGAGACCGAGTGTTCTTGAAGATTTCTCCTTTCAGAGGCACTGTCAGATTTGGAAAGAGAGGAAAGTTATCTTCGAGATTTATCGGACCGTATGAGATTATCGAGAAGTTAGGCGATCTTGCCTATAGAATTGCACTTCCTCCATCTTTATCTGGTATTCATGACATTTTTCACGTCTCTATGTTGCGGAAATATCATCCAGATCCTTCTCATGTTCTTCAGCCTGACGAGACTGAGCTTGACGAGACTCTGAGCTACTTTGAGCGACCGATTCAGATCCTTGACCGAAAGGAGAAGCAGCTCAGAACCAATTCGATTCCTTTGGTGAAAGTTCAGTGGAGTTGTCACGGAGTCAAGGAAGCGACTTGGGAGACAGAGTCTAATATGATACAGCGGTTTTCAGAGTTATTCGGATGACGTGAGTTCTTCTTACTGTCTTAGGTTCTTTATTCTATCTTATGTGATTGATCCTTATTGATTTCGAGGACAAAATCTCTTCTTAGAGGGGAAGAATTGTAACGCCCCAAATATATCTAAATTGATTTTATTTGAGATAATCGGAGATTATATAATTCAAGAGCCGATGTGATTTTGATTGGGTATATTTTGCAATTTTTGATTTTTTAGGGACTAAAATGTAAATTTGGACTTTATTAGATATTTATACAAGAGTTTGACTTTTCCTTCACTCCATCATCTTCTTCATCTCACCTCCCTCAATTGAAGAGCTCCAAACGCTTCTTCAAGCTTTGTGATTTCATTTTTTGGTCGATCCGTACGTTAGAAATTATTTTCGAAGGCAGATTCATAATCCCGGCAGCGAGAGCTTTGTTCTATAGTAAGTATTTCTCCGATCAGTTATACTTCTATTTTCGGATATTGTTAGAATCGATTGAGTTTCGGTTATGTTTTTCTTGAGATAGTTCTTATCGTTTATTCTCAGTCGGATCGGAAAAAGAGCGTCGTTCGGAATTGTTATGATTTTTAGAAGCTTATTTCGAAATTTGGGGATTTTGAGATTTGTTGGATTGGATTTTTTATTGATGATTTAGTATTGTATTGAGTTGTTTTCGATATTATACCGCTGTCTGTGTTTTTAGTTTGATCAGATTATAGCCGTTATGTCATCGGTTTGAGTTTTGGGATTTTGATTTGTTTGAATTGTCGAACCATTGGCAGTTGGGTTGATTGTCATTGTTGATCTCTTTTGCCTTTGTACAGATTCATTTGAAGTTGGTTGAGCCCAGAGTTAGCAGTAATCGATCATCGAAGAGTTGGACGAAGAGCGGTAAAGAAAACACCTTGAGCCTTTGTTATTTTTGGTTGTATGGATTTTGATATAACCTCTTATTGTATCTTATCCAGATTTGGAGCTATTTGAATCAAAAGCTACAATCAGACATCGTTTTAGTGGGATAGAACGCTCAAGACAGATGGTTTTTGAGTTTTCCTTAAATCACATATTTGAATCAATACTTGTTCTAGAATTGGGAACTTGTATTTTGTTGATTTACTCTTGTTATTAATTGATTTATGGATTAATGCTTGTGTTTCTATATGCATTCATATTGAGCCAAATCTTTGATTTCAGCGGGCTGTACGACCCTTTTTGTTTAGACATTTTGTGGGCTATACTGCGAGTGGCCTGAGTTGTAGAAGTTCACCTAGTATCAACATACTCCTTATAGTCACACCAAAGTCTAGAGAATGGAGACACGGGGCACCACCGCGATCGAAAGAGTCGGTGAGTTGTTACGTGATCTTATCCTCGGGATCCCAAAATCATAGTAGTAATTCTTTAATTATCAAAGTTGATATCCCGATTTTAAAGACATGCATTTCATTCGTATTAACATTGAATATGTTGTCTGTATTTCATGTTATTGAGATATTACTTGTTATTGCATGTTATGTTGTTTTTACTGGGAATATCTTTCTCACCGGAGTTATCCGGATGTTGCTTTATTTTGTATGTGTACTTGGCAACAAGTGGAGCAGGATCGAGTCAGCAAAGACTCGATTAACATCAAGATCGAGAGATAGAAGTGGGACTCGGTTTAGAAGTCGAACAACATGTCAATCTAGTTATGTTGTAACATGTTTAGAACTTGAACTTCGTTGAATTTGTTGTATCGATTATGCGAGTATTGAGGTTTGTATGCTGTTGTTGCATGTATTTTGTACCTTATTATGTATTGATTGGATTTATGTAGTTGAAGTTGGTAAGTTTATTTCTGAAAATCTGTTCAGAGTTGCAATCGCTCGATCGGTAGAGTTTGATCGATCGAGTGAGATGTCTGTAGCCTCTTTTCTATTTTTCAAAATCTTTCCCGCTTGATCGGTTGAGTTTTACCAATTGAGTGGAGCTGGTCCTTGAGGCGGACAACAGCAGGGCAGAACTTGCCCGCTCGATCGGTTGAGTTTCACCGATCGAGCGAGGCACTTTTCACCTGAAAATTTTAAATTTTTTTATTGACTTATCTATTGGTTTATCTTAGCTCGTTGTTTTAAGTACTCGAGATTAGATGTTTAGAACCGAGGTCTCACAGCCTTTTGGATCAGAGTGACAGTACCTAGAGTCCTCCCTCATCGAGCTCAAGATTGGAATGCCAAAATTTCCTGGGCTGAGAAAGGAGTGAACAGATTTCCCACGAGAGGGACATTCCAATTTCCATTCTACATGAGGTCACTGATAGTTTCATGGCCATTCTTATTACCCAATCGACATACTAGAAGTAGCCCTCCAAAAAACCAAGGATAATCTGTTATTGCAATTTTTGACCCACTACACACTCTCTAGCATATCCTTCTTCTTAGTAAATTAAGGCTCCACAAAATTGATCTCTAGATGTAGAAGGGTTACTTCCCAGGGATACATTCATAATATCTTGATGTTTGAAGTATCTCCCTTTAAGAACTCGAGCAACTAGAGACCCCAGTTTAGCTATAATTCTCCAAATCTATTTTGCTAGGAGGGCTTTATTGAAAGACTAGTCCAACGACCGGAAACCCAGACCACCCATGCATTTAGGATTACACATGGATCTCCAAGTTTTCCAATGCATGCGATTCCGGCCCTCATTAGAAACCCACCAAAAATTCGCACACTCTTTCTCGATTGCCTGGATCACTGATTTTAGCAGAATAATTCTTAAATATATCCTTATAGTTTCATTATCATCCCAAATATATCCCTTTTATTTTCGTATCCTAAAAATATTCCTTATTAATTAAAAAATGTCTCGAATATGTCCTCGAAACTAAATAATACCTATTCTGTCCTTTATTTACCAATTTATTATTATAAATCTTAATCCCATCATGCTTCCGTAAGTAAATTAAAACAAATTACCTCTTTGACCAAGCTGTTGTCGGGTTATGTCCACCGGGTTCAACCGATGGTTCCTGACGCAGACTTCTTCAGCAGCACCTAGCACAACCTTATTTCGTTTTTTACCTTAAGGCGTATAGTAAATGTAATGCCCCGATTTTATTATAATTGAGTTTAATAGAGATAATCAGAGTTTTTAGTGATTGAGGATCGTTTTGATATTTAGCAGGGGGTTACTTTGCAAGATTGGAGAAATAAAGGACTGAAATGCAAAAGATGGCTTTTATATATTATCTTTAGGCAACTTGCCTCAACATCTCCATCACATCACTCCATCCCTCTCCCTTCTCCTCTCCCCCATTTCGTACGTACTGATCGAAGCCATGGGAGACGCCATTTCAAGCTTTTCTTCCGTCTGATTCGCTCGATCCGACCGTCAGATTTCGATTCCGAGTTGAGTTTCACGATCACCGCAACGAGGGCTTCATTTAGACGTAAGTTTTGCTACGATCTCTTGAACTTTGATTTTGTTGAGTTGTCAGAATTTGATAATATTGGAGTATGTCGTTCTTGAGCTAGTATAGATCGTGTATTCAAAGTCGGTTTGGAAAAAGAACGAAGTTTGGATTTTATATGATTTTTGAGGAATTAATTCAAAAATGGTGCTTTTGATTGAGGTTGGAATTGAGTTGTTTGGATGTTTGGTTATGATATTCGAGTTGTTATGATTGTTGTTGATGATTTAAGTTTTTCAGGATAGTCGATTTATAGCCGTTATGCCGTCAAAATCGAGTTTGAGTTATCGGTTTTGGTTCGGTTTGATTGGTATATCGAATTTGATTGAGTTTGAACTCCGAGTTGATATCGAATTCGTGTCTCGATGTTTTGACAGTTGATTAGAGATTGGAATTGGAGGACTTGGAGATCGGTTACCAATCGAAGAGTTGGAAGACGGTATAGATTGTTTGATTTATCGACTTTGAGTTTCGAATTGTTTAGAGTTTGAATCGAGTTGAATATTGTTTGACAGGATTGATTGAAGCTTCAAGAATAAGGTAAAAGTTGACATTGAAATGAATGGGAACGAATACTCGAGATCGACTTATTCTCGAGTTCCCAAAAATCACATACTACATATTTATTTGCTTGAGTGAATTTTATTGTTATTCTATTTTCACTTGCATTCATATTGAGCCGACTTTCGATTCGTTTTGAAATTAGACGTTTTAGTGAGCTATATTGAAGTGGCTTTGGATTTCGAGTTTTTCCAATTGCCAGAATACTTCTTACAGTTGCTCTGAAGTCTAGGGGATCGAGTTGCTCGACTTCCACCCCGAAAGGGTGTGCCGGTGAGTTGTCGTGAAGACTTGACCCCGGGATCCCAACTGAGTACCGATCGATTTTATGATTATCTGACTTGATAGTACCGATCGATTTTATGATTATCTGACTTGATAATCTCGAATTTTAAATTCATGCATTCATTCAATATTATTTTGATGTTATGATTTATGTTGACACATTTCGATTGAAGTGTTTATTTGATATTGAGTGCATGTCTTTTTTACTTAGAAATTATATTTCTAACCGGATTATTCCGGATGTTGTCTTTATTTTTTATGTGTAACTTGGCAACAGGAGGATCAGGAGCTGGACCAAGTCGTTTGGGTTAGCTCGGGGTGTGATGATAGAAGTGAGACACCGTGTATCTTAGGGTCGTACCTTTTGGAGTTGTACTGTTTTGTTTAGTCGAACGAACCCCTACCGTCAAACTTGTACTGTTAAACATCATTTTGTTGGTGTTTTAACTCCTTAGATCTCATGTATTTATGATGTTTGAACCTGGGTTGCTTGGATTTTGGATTCGAGTTCGTAAAGATGTATTTTTATGCTTTGGTTTTTCTGCAGCCGAGTTGACGGCGCGGGCGCGCTGGGGTAGGCGCGGGCACGCCTTTGTTTTGCGAGGTCACGGCGCGGGCGCCCTGACTATTGGCGCGGACGCGCTGTTTCTTGCGAGGTCACAGTGCGGGCGCGTTGTCCTTTGCGAGACTCCGGTGCGGGCGCGCTACTTTAGGCGCGGGCGCGCTGTTGTTAAAAAAAAAATTTTGATTCGTTTTTACGTGACTCTTCGTGTTTGTTTTTGTTTAATTATTCGAGAATAGGAGATTAGAAACGGGGTCTCACATTAAGTGGTATTAGAGCGATAAGATTCTTGGATTTGAACTAGAGTGAGCGGGGTAGATCGAGTCCGCATGAATTGAACTCTCGCATGTGATTGATTTATTTAAATGATTATTTTAAATATGTGCGAGCATGCTTTATTGATTCTTGGATTAATTGAATTACATGAGTTGTGGTTTAATTTATAAAGCATGAATTTTGTGATATGTATCTGTCATTGTATATCGTTGAGATTCATGAGTTCTCAGAGAAGAGTTTTGGATACCGAGGTTTTGAGGTTGAGATTGAGATTGAGTCTGAGATATTGTGTCCTAACCCTTGATATCAGATGGCACCGCGATGATCTTTGAGAAGGAATTAACCACCTTTGACTTCTCCTTCTACTGAGAATCCGCCGCCAGTGATAACTCCTCAAAATGATTAGGATAGTACAAGAGTGGATCAGTTTGATGCAACTGCAACCCCGATGGAGATTCTACTGAAGAGGTTCCGATCTTTCCGACCGCCTACATTATCGGGTACCGAGAACTCCGTTGGATGTTTGGTTATGATATTCGAGTTGTTATGATTGTTGTTGATGATTTAAGTTTTTCCGGATAGTCGATTTATAGCCGTTATGCCGTCAAAATCGAGTTTGAGTTATCGGTTTTGGTTCGGTTTGATTGGTATATCGAATTTGATTGAGTTTGAACTCAGAGTTGATATCGAATTCGTGTCTCGATGTTTTTACAGTTGATTAGAGATTGGAATTGGAGGACTTGGAGATCGGTTACCAATCGAAGAGTTGGAAGACGGTATAGATTGTTTGATTTATCGACTTTGAGTTTCGAATTGTTTAGAGTTTGAATCGAGTTGTCTTTTTTTTGACAGGATTGATTGAAGCTTCGAGAATAAGGTAAAAGTCGACATTGAAATGAATGGGAACGAATACTCGAGATCAACTTATTCTCGAGTTCCCGAAAATCACATACTACATATTTATTTGCTTGAGTGAATTTGATTGTTATTCTATTTTCACTTGCATTCATATTGAGCCGACTTTCGATTCGTTTTGAAATTAGAAGTTTTAGGGAGCTATATTGAAGTGGCTTCTGATTTCGAGTTTTTCCAATTTCCAGAATACTTCTTATAGTTGCTCTGAAGTCTAGGGGATCGAGTTGCTCGACTTCCACCCCGAAAGGGTGCGTCGGTGAGTTGTCGTGAAGACTTGACCCCGGGATCCCAACTGAGTACCGATCGATTTTATGATTATCTGATTTGATAATCTCGACTTTTAAATTCATGCATTCATTCAATATTATTTCGATGTTATGATTTATGTTGACACATTTCGATTGAAGTGTTTATTTGATATTGAGTGCATGTCTCTTTTACTTAGAAATTATATTTCTAACCGGATTATTTCGGCTGTTGTCTTTGTTTTGTATGTGTAACTTGGCAACATGAGGATCAGGAGCTGGACCAAGTCGTTTGGGTTAGCTCGGGGTGTGATGATAGAAGTGAGACATCGTGTATCTTAGGGTCGTACCTTTTGGAGTTGTACTGTTTTGTTTAGTCGAACGAACCCCTACCGTCAAACTTGTATTGTTAAACATCGTTTTGTTGGTGTTTTAACTCCTTAGATCTCATGTATTTATGATGTTTGAACCTTTTGGATTCGAGTTCTTAAAGATGTATTTTTATGCTTTGGTTTTTCTGCAGCCGAGTTGACGGCGCGGGCGCGCTGGGGTAGGCGCGGGCGCGCCTTTGTTTTGCGAGGTCACGGCGCGGGCGCCCTGAATATTGGCGCGGGCGGGCTGTTTCTTGCGAGGTCACGGCGCGGGCGCTCGGATTATTGGCGCGGGCGCGTTGTCCTTTGCGAGACTCCGGCGTGGGCGCGCTGTTGTTAAAAAGAAAAAAAAAATTTGATTCGTTTTTAAGCGACTCTTCGTGTTTGTTTTTGTTTAATTATTCGAGAATAGGAGATTAGAAACGGGGTCTCACAGTAAAGACTTTAATTTTTGAATGAAAACAACATGATAGGGAAGAACTTTGAAAATTTATTCAGACAACATATTATTACATAAATCAATCTCCTTTGAAGAGGAGTAGATAACTTGTTTAGCTACTCATCATAGCTTTGTACTTGAAATACATAAAATTACATAAACTTAATACAAACTTAGAAATAGAAATATTACAATATTTTTATTTGTAAAAAAACTGAAGGGAATGGTCGATGTCTTCAGCTTCCTCAAATGCCTGTATTTGTAGCTGTAATTCCACTCAGTTCACCGAGAAACTTCAGGGAATCTTACAGTTGTCTTGTATTTTTTATGCCATTATTGATGACATCTTTTACTAGTGGAGCATTCACATGCCTACCGCTTCTTTTTTACTTTATTCTACTCACATGCCTTCTTTATTATTGTCGGTGCATCTTTTGCTTTTATTGTGGGCCCTTGTAAAAACGCGTCTTTAGTGGTCCCTGTCCACCTTTGCTTGTTTCGGAAAAATCCTTCCGATCCGTTTGGGGTCTAAAGGTTTTTTCAAATTTTGAATCCTTCTGATTTGGACATTCTGGGCAGATATTTTCTAACCATCGTCCGATATGAGCCATGTTACAAAATTTTCGACGAGTTTATTTACTTCCCGGCAGCTTGTTGTTCCACAAAAGGTTCCTCTTCTTTTCGAAGAGTTCTTATGCGAAATTCGTAGTTTTCCCTGTCATTGTGTTTAACATGAACGATCCATTCATAGAATTCTGATAAAATTTGAACAAAAACTTGACTTTGTCCATCTCGGTAAGACAGACCCAAATACCCCATACCCTTCTGGTTGAGATTTCATTTTCTCCGAAACTGAACACCAAGGGTATTTCTTCAGTTTTAGGATCCTTGATAAATTTATGAGTATTTATATTAGGTCTCCTCATCTTGATGAAATGAAAGGGTTCGTGTGATCTTTTTCCTGTTGGTTCTGCAGCTGCACTGAAAAAATATAACTTTAGCACATCTCCTCTGGATAATTGATCATTATTTGCCCATGTTTCTTGGACTGCTTCCTAGATCCATTTTGGTAACTGTGATATCTCTGAAAAGCCTGGTGACGTTGTATAAACTGAGGGTAAAGCCCAAAATTCATACCAGAGCTTTAAATCCTTAGGATTGACATTGGTTTTTAGCCAAACCCTTGGATATATTCCTGCAACATCAACCCTGCAAGAGTTCGGGTTGATTTCACTCTTTGTATTCAATTTCACCCACCTTTGTTGATAAACCTGAAATGGAGAAATAATAGTTGGATTAGTATCAATCTTAGATGTTTCCTTATCAGTGTTGGGCCTAAGATTGATCTCTTTCTCTTTTAGCCCAAAGGCGAAAGGTTGACTTGATGAGTTTTGCTCATCAATTGTTGCTTCATCCAATTCATCAAAAGATGATGATATAGATTATCACTTGTTTCTTGGGTTTTAGAATCTCCAACATCTTGTTCTACAATCATTAGCTGTATTTTTTCTTCTTGTAAAACCAATGGTTTTATCATTTTCTATTTATGAGAAACCAATGGTTTCTCTATAACTTTCACAATTGGCCCTTGAATAGCAGTCCATAGTTGAGTTTGAGCTTGCAAACATCTTGTAATTCGATTAGATACTTTGATCCGATCATCTTGTTGTAACCTGCCAGCCATTTCAGCATCAATGACTAACTGGTTGAACTCGATTTGAAGCAACCCAAGGTGTTCCCTGATATGACTCTGAATTTTCATGATAGAATCCACGTTACTATCTTCCATCTACTGTATTGTCATCTTAATAATTTGGCTTTCTCTGGTTTAGATTCAATCTTATTCCTTAAGAAAGCTTTTACCTAGGTATTATCAAATTTTAAGGTAAATTTTCTAGCATGTAAAAATAAAGGCCATTTTTCAAAAGCCTTTTTAACTGCATAAAATTCTTTTTCGTTGATATATCATCTGATACCCTCAGATTCTGTAAAAAAAGCCGCTACAGTATCTTCATGGTACTTCCTCATCTGGAGTGATCTTAGTAAGGACTGTCGCCCACCAATCGTTGCTGGAATCTGTAAATAACATCAAATCATCCTCATCTACGGATATAGCCATTTTTGGGAGTTTTTTACATACCTCATTTAGTTGGCTTACCCCTTTAGTATGTTCATCGGTCCATATAAACCTTGCATCCTTTTTTAACAAAGGACTGAATACCTTCCTGTACATTGCTAGGTTGTTTATGAACATCCCTGCAACATTAACCACTCCGACAAAACTTTGGAGTTGTTTTACGTCTTTGAGTTTATCTGGAAAATTCTGTACCTTTTGCATAATATGGGGTTGTTGAATTATTTCAGATTCATCAATATCAATGTCAAGGAATTCAATTTTCCTTGTTCATATGACTGATTTCTTTTCAGATAAACCAGTCCTTCTTTTTTACATATTTTAGATAAAATCTTTAAATGTTTAATATGTTCGTCTATATTTTTTGATGCTATAAGAATATTGTCAATATAAACAAATATGAAGTTAAAATAATCTTTAAAAATATTATCCATCTTTTTTTGCATAGTTTGGAGCGCATTAGCCAATCCCATAGTCATAACTTCCCAAATATAATGTCCTTGTTGTGTAGAGAAGACTGTGAAATTCTTACTACCTTCGTCCATCCTAATTTGATAAAACACAGATTTACAATCAAAATTTGAGAATACTCTAGCATTTCGGACACAGCTGATTAAGTGTTCTCTACTGGGTATAAAGTACTCATCGAAATCCAGGATTTTATTAATATCTTGGTAGTTAATAACTAGCCTGGGTTTACCTCTCTTTATTTTCCCATGATTTTTGACCAGGAAACCTGGGCTGCTATATGGTGAAACTCCTTCTTTTATTAGACCAAGGTCCAAATGTTCCTTGATAATCATCCTCATATCCCTTTGATATGTTATGTTCATCGGGATAGACTTATATCTAAAAAATTAATACTCTTTGTCTTCTTTTAAAGTAAGGCTGGCTTTGAGTTGATTTCTATTTCACCATGCCAATGAATGCTCATTATAACTTTCTTTGAGCCTCTTTTTGACATCTTCAAGGGATACCTTGCTTTCTAACTCTATATCTCTATGGATTAGAGCTACCTTGAGAAGATCCATATCCTTTGTTTGGAGTTTTTTCTGTTGTTATTTTTAACATGGTTTCTCCAAACCTCCTAGAATCTTTCATCTTTGGGTGTAAAAGTTGTCCTTTATCACCACACTGGCTGTGGAAAACTATCGGCATCTGTCGATAAAAGGTAACCTTGAGTCTTTGAACGATAATTTTATGATCACAAATCGTAATGAACATAAGTCGTCTTGACTCATTATCTTGTGTGTACTTCTTAAACATTTGCAAGAAGTTATTTCCTAATAGGATATCAGCTTCGGTATCATGAAAATATATGGGTGGTGTCTTTACCTTGTACCAAGGTGTCTGGCCTGCTCCGCCCATAAGAATTTCTGTTTGTTTTATTCCTTTGCAAAGAATTAAAATCTTTTGAGAGAAATCGCGTCCAACAATTTTTGGTAAGTCCTCTTCACAATTCCCAGGGAGACTCCTCTTTTTGTTGTGCAAATTCCTGCTCCTGAATCAATATAGGCTGCGAAGTATTCATCCTTATATTATTCATACAACATCCCAATTGGAATGTATATGGAGAAATGACTTGTTGTCATTTTACTTAAAGGAATTACTAAATGTCCCCGTCATTTTTAATAAACTATGTTGTAATTCAGTAATCTGATTAAGACTATTTAGCCTTAATGTTTCTAAGGCTTCAGTATGAAGAGTATGATTACTCTTTTCTACTTCTTTAATGCGTTCTAGTAAATCATGTTCATGATTCACTAATTTCAAGAGTTGTCTCTTTCTCTGTTTGTGAACAGAGTTCTCAAATCTGGTTAGGGGATTATCCCTTACCCAATTTTCTTGGTTTGCCATCTCGTAGAATTCTTATTAAATTCTCCAAGTTTTTTCTCTTTCCATAAACTCTATTCCTCTTTCAAGGCGTTTCCATGGTTTATGGTCCTCAAGGAATTCTAAACCAAGATTTAGCTGATCTACTTCTTTTCCTGGAATTCCCCCAATTTGAACTTCCAATTCACCAATATTTATCAATCCTTGGTAAGTTCCTTTTTCCTTCTGTTCTAAATAGTAAATCGAGTTACAAAGAAATTGGTTCCTATGACTTGTAATTTCGATACTATTTTGATTTATTTCCATCCTTTTGGAGATCTAAGTTTTCCCATTATGGAAAACTTTTTTTCTTCTGATGAAATTTCTTTTATAGGAAACTTTTCCCATCTTTGACTCATCATTCGGTCACCATGGAAGGATAACCTTCAGGGTTATATTTTAAGATCTTTGTATAGAATCGGTTTGTCTTGAATCTGAATGTCTATTTCCTGAAATAAGGGAAACTCAATCCTTTCTGGGTAGATTGCTTGAGCAACTTTTTCGAAAATCTCTGGGATTTCAGTGTAAACTCATTTCTCATAAATAATTCTGAATGGTGGGTATGAGAAAGAGCATATGAAATTTGATATGTAATATAATATGACCTATTACCTTCCTTCATTAATCATTTTTCCTTGAAATATTGATGAAACTTCAAGGCACGACTAAAGTCTCTGTCAGCTAAATTGTAGGCTATTCTTGGATAAATAACTCCTACAATTTTTTCTGCACATAAATTTCCTGAGATAGTTCCCAGAACAGAGTCTTGTATATTTCCCATTGTTTTATCGCGTACTACGATGTCTATGGATGAATCCATTCCTTCTTTGAAAGTAGCTTTGATCAATTTTTGGATTGCTCCAGTATTAATCCAGGACATCGTCCTTGCTACTTCACCTTTCAGCTTTTGCAATTCTTCTCTTATTTCTTCAAAAGGAATTAATTGCATCTCAATCTGATTACTAGTTAATTCCATAGGGATCACCATTTTTCTTATGGATACCTTGTAAATCATATTGTGCTTTCTTTGTCTAATCTCCAGGTTTCCTAAGAGTTTTTCCACTTTTTCTATCGAAAATCCTTGATGCTTCTGTAGAGTAGGATTTTCTCTCATAATTCTTTGGATTATATTATGAGATATAGTAGTTTGACTAAAAAAACCCAGCCAAACTTTCATGTGTTTCATGTCGAAACACTTCTTCTTTAGTCTGATTCTGATTCTGATTCATCATCAAATTATTCTTGACTACATAGTATTTCTTCCTCGTATATGCTTTTGTCTGAGGGTATATCCTCAAACTGATATACTTGGACAAGATCTTGAAAGAAGACCGCATCATCCATGTATGGTGTTGCTTCAAAGAGTTTGACTCCTTTCTTCTCATTTTATAGACAATTTGTTGAAATATGTCCCCTTGCTCCGCATGTCCAGCAGTTATAGTCTTTAAAACTTTCACTTGCTCTCGTATGAGTTCTCTTGAAAGTTCTTCTGGATGGTATTCTTTCTCTGCTTTGAGATGAGCTTATTGCTGGGGATGTTCTTGTAAGTCCATTTTTTTTCCCTGATCTATAAGATTTGACCTTTTGTTTGGACCAAACTGTTATTGGTTTCTAAGAACCTCTGGTTCTTTTATTATAGGGATTATTTATGAATTTCTTCCTTTTAAATCCCTGTGATCTATTCCCAATGATTGTTGGGAGATCATTTTCTCTACAACATAAAGGTGTATGTTTATCTATACCCCTTATCTTTTTGTAGTTCTTTTGTAGTGCTGCCATGTGGCACCATTATGCCAATTTTCCTTTCAGAAAAGAGGCGCGTCTTGCCAATGTATCTGGATTACCTGGAACATATTCTTTTATCAGCATTTCTCTCCAGGGGCTTGGAATTTTTTCAAAAAATAGCTGAATATCTACATTTTCCTCGACTCCCGAACTCCATCTGTATTTAGTAAATAACATAATATATTCATCAACTAAATAGATATCATGCAACTCGAGACTATACAGAGCTTGAGTATATCTTATCTTTTTCTCCGTATCTTGATTATTGAAATAGTCCACCCCTATAAATTGTGCTTTAAATAGGGTGGTCATTCCTCCTCCAATCTCACTTAGAGATTCTCCTGCTAAGACTGATTCTTTAGTCTCTAGCATAGTCATTTCACAAGCTATCTTAACAGATCCCATTAGACTTATTTCTAGAAGTTTAATTAATCCTTCTTTATTGAGATATAATGTTCCTGCTGCAGTTCTCATAGTTGATGTCCAATCATCTATGAGATCTTCTCTGTTTTTTAAGTCCAGAACATCAAGGTTTAACATAACCCCATAAGGATGTATCAGATCTAAAACAATTTTTTCGTAAGGAGTTTGATGGATTGGTATTTACTCCTTCTTGTCCTTGTTCCTGTTGGATGTGAATTTTCTCCAATCTGAAATTTACTATGTGGTTCTTCTGTTTTAACCATATATCTCAGAATATTCCCAGTAGGTTGTTCATCTTTAGGAGAATTCATCTTTAAATCTACAACCTTAAGATTCGCAAATGAATCTACAAGATATTGTATATCCACAAGATTTAATCTTTCTAATGTAGTCGTCAGATAATATTTTTTTCAGATATTATTTTTATAAGATTAATAATCATTTCTTCATTAGAGCGCATAAAAGACCCGAGCCTTTTTAAGTTCTATTGTAAATAATCTATTTTAAATAGATTCACTTGTTTATGAGATTCTGAAACGCCTACTACTTCTAAATGCGGAAATATTTTTTTTTTAAATAATACTATTATACATACATGCCCATACATATATGTATATAAAAATAAAATGCTAAATATTAAATAATCTAAAAAAAATATTAAATAAATAAATTCTTAAAAATATTTCATGCATCATTTTAAAATAATAAATAACTCTACTGAAAAATATCATATGCGGAATTATAATAAAATAAAACATGTTTTCAAAATTAAATCATAATAAACTAAAAACTGCGACGGTCACTGAAACGCCTAGTACTAATAAATGCGGAAAAACTTTTTTTTTAATTAATACTATACATATACGCCCATACATATATGTATATAAAACATATATTTCTTAAATAACCTGAAAAATATTAAATAAATAAATAAATCCTTAAAATGTTTCATGCATCAATTACAAATGATAAACAATGCTGCTGAAAAATCTCATATGCGGAATAATAATAAAATAAAACATGTTTCAAAATTTCATCATAATAGACTAAATAACTGCGACGGTCACGGGGTCCACTGCTCCGTGAGCTCCTACGTCCTCACCACCGGTAGGAGCTACATAAATGTCATCATGCTCACCTGCACCATATAAGCGTAGTGAGCCTAGAGGCTCAACATGTCTAATCCTTGATAACGAGGTTTAAAATAATGCATCACATAATCATACTAATACATATAACTTACGTGGACATGCATGCATGATCTTAAAATAAATGCATCATAAAAATTATTCATCATCAGTCGTACATACATCATAACTAATCATACATAACATAATTGAGCATGTCATAATCATAAAAACTGAGTATGGTCATATCCATGAATGTGACTAATAACTGTGCCGACTGATCAGAATAAAGAACCATCGTACGTGGCGGTGGAATAATCCACCTCTATGCTGGTAGTAAACTACCTCTGTGCCAGTGGTAAAACCACTTCTATGCCGGTAGTAGAACTACCTCTGTGTCAGTGGTAAAACCACTTCTATGCTGTCACATCACTTCAATTTCCATAAAAATATTTTTCATGCTCAATTCTTAATCATAAACACATCATAAAATATTTCATGTATGCATGCACTTAAAATATGTCCGTAATATATATTTAATTAATTTTAATAATAAATATACTTTTACTTAAAATAGACTTCATGCATAAAAATAATTAAATATATATTCCGGACTTAGTTTATTTTCATGGATTGGTCCAGACTGCTGGTCTCTCTACTAAACCCCTTAACTGACTTAAAGCCCGTTAACTAACTTGAAGCCCATAATTAAATCAATAATTTTAAAAATTATAATTTTTACTAAAATAAAATACTTAAATGTTATTGGGCTTAAATAAAAATATTTAGGCCCAATAACTAATTAATTCATAAAAATTCCTAGACTGACCCAATAAAATCACTGACTAGCCCAAAAATTCCGATGGGCCCACGGGCCCATAAAATTATTGGGTTAACTTAAAAATAATTTAAAAAACCCAAATAAAATTATTTGGAGGCCCAAATAATTTTCTAACTAATTAATGGCCCAAAAACCAATTAAAACATTAAACATCTTAAAATTAAAAATACTCGAGCCCGGCCCACCTAGCCCGGACCCGGACCTACCTAACCCGACCCTAGACCCTACGGACCCGACCCAAACCACCCAGACCCGACCCATAACCCTAGACCCGACCCAGCAACCCTCAAAACCCCAAACCCGATCCCCCCTCCTCTCCTTTCCTTCGGCCGTGCGAGCAGCAGCTTTCCGGGGCTGCTGACGCCATGCTCCGGCCGTCCCCTGGCCGGAGCACCACCACCTACCCCTAGCCCTCTTCAAAACGTTTCCAACAAGCTAAAAAACAGCCCAAACCGATCCCTAACGAAGGAGAACGAAGCAAAACCATCTATCCCTTAATCTGCTCGCGTCCTGCGCGCGACGCCGGACTTCCGACCGTTCGGCCGCCCAGCTCCGGCCACCACTGGCCGGAGCACAACTTGGATTACCTTCCCCTATGTCTTGTGGTCTAACCCAACTGGAACCAGTCTAAAACACGCCTTATGGACCGAGAACGACCCAATCTCCCAACATCGCTCAACCTGCGCACCCTAGGACCTGTTCTGAACCAGCTCCTCTCCTGGCCATGCATGGCTCGAACCAGGCAAGCCATTCAATCCTAGGGACCCTAAGACATCACCCTAGACGTGGCCAGCAGTCCACCAGTAGTCCATGTCAGAAGAAAACGTGAGCATGTAGAGGTAGATGAGCATTCATGCACAAATTTTGATCTACGGGAAGAAATATCATGAGATACCAACAAAGCAACCTCAAACCATTAAAAATATGATTTATACGATAATTATCTTATATGGTGGCCAAGAAAATGATTTAAACATGCCTTAAACGAAGATAGATTGAGAAACGAGACAATAATCGCGTGTACGGCGCTCCGGGACGACGAACGAACCAAAGACTCCAAAAAAATCTATGAAGGATTGGCTATGGAGATTGCTTTCTTTCTGGAAACGTGAGAATGGGGGTGGGAGGAGATGAGATGTCGGCTGAATGGGTGTGGGGTTTGGGGTAGGTTTAGGTTTTTAAATAAATTTTTGTAACTATCAATAATTTAGGATAAGATCTAGTATAAAATAATTAGATAGATAATATAACATAAGATTTTAAACTCTTAAAAATACCTACTAATCTGATAACTAATCAAAAATCCCGAAATACTAATTTATAGTATTTTTAAAAATTAATAAAAGTCATTAAAATGACTTATTTTGGCTAAAAATCAACTCTTAAATAAATATATATTTAAATACTAAAATTTTCTTGACAAAATACCTTAAAATAAGATTTTAAGGCTCATAAACTCATAAAATATTTTTGGCTAAGAATTTTGGTATCTCGTCCGTCCACGATCCCGTCTACGCGATCAAAATAATAAATATTCTCAAAAATCCAAAAATACCATAACTGCGGGTTAAATGATAAAATAAATTTAAATCATGCATATAATTCACATAATAACACATAAATGTCATTTAATCCAAATATAAATTTTTAAATAATTATTTTTCCCTAATTATGCATGCGAATTTACGTATTAAAATTTTCGGGTGTTACAGTCACGGGGTCCACTGCTCCGTGATCTCATACGTCCTCACCACCGGTAGGAGCTACATCAAATTCATCATGCTCACCTGCACCATATAAGCGTAGTGAGCCTAGGGGCTCAACATGTCTAATCCTTTATAACAAGGTTAAAAATAATGCATCACGTAAATACTAATACATATACATGTACATGAGCATGCATGGAAACATTTTTCATAACATAAATGCTGAATCATAAATCTTAGATATATCATAACTTTCTTCATCATACATAACATAATTGAGCAATGCATTTGAAATGTGAAGATGGTCCTATCCATAAGTGTGACGCTCATGTGTCGACTGATCAGTCTCATAAACCAACGTACGATGGCGGTGATAAATCACCTCCTATGGTAGTAAACTACCGAATCATATGGTGGATAACCACCCTTATGGTAGTAAAACTACCGAATCATATGGTGGAAAACCACCCCTATGTCACACATACTTCAATTTCCACCAAAAATATATTTTTATTGCTCAACATAACATAATCATAATCATATAAAATTTTCATGAATGCATGCACTGAAAATATGTCCGTAATATATATTTAATTAATTTTTAATAATATAATATACTTATACTTAAAATATGAATTTCATGCATAAAATAATTAAATATATATTCGGACTTATTTATTTTTCATGGGTTGGTCCAGACTGCTGGTCACTCACTCTAAGCCCATTATACTTAAATTAAAGCCCAATAATCATATCTTAGCCCAAATAACTTAATTATACTTAACTGGACCTAAATAAAATATTTAAGCCCATTAACTTAATTAAACCCAATAAAATTCTAGACTGGCCCAAAAATCCACTGAGTGGCCCAAAAATTCCTATGGGCCCACGAGCCCATAAAATTATTGGGCTAACTTAAAAATAATTTAAAAAGCCCAAATAAAATTATTTGGAAGCCCAAATAATTTTATTTCTAATTAATTGGCCCAAAAACCAATTAAAACATTAAACATTTTAAAATTAAAATACTCGAGCCCGGCCCACCTAACCCAGACACGGACTCACTTGACCCGACCCTAGACCCTACTGACCCGACCCAAACCCGACCCAGCACCCAACAAACCCCAAACCCGATCCCCCCCTTTCCCCTTTCCTAACCCGCGCGAGCAGCAAGTTTTGTGGCCAGCTGCCGGACAGCTCCGGCCACCCAAAGGCCGCAGCTCCACCATATACACCTAGAGAACTTCAAGACGTTTCCAAAAAGCCAAAAACCAGCCAAAACGGAGTCCTAACGAAGGAGAACGAACCGCTGCAAGTCCGCCTATCCTGGACTCGCGCACAGACCTGAGCAGCGCTGGGGTTTTCGATCGTGCTGCTTTCTCCGACCATCAATCACTGTGAAATTTATTCCTAGACTTAGTAAACACGTAGGGGTTTCTAACACAACAAACCTCACATCAAACCGTGGCCGGAGTGAAGAGAACGAACTCTTTTTCCCGGAACTCTAAACCTGCGCAATCTGTGCACCAGATCTTGAATGCCACGGCTACAGCCCATTCCAGCCCCATATCCCGACCATGACTGGCTTCCTAGGACCCTAGCCCACCACTGACTCGAGCCCTAGCCTCTGGACCGAACCATGCAAGGCACAAAAACGAGTTATGATCATGAATTCACCAAAACATGCAACAATTCATTCATACTTGCAATAAATTCGAACCATGGCTAATAAATTTTGAAACAAAAAATCTCATTCATGCATAATAGCTTATATGGTGTTAAAGAAAGGAGTTAAACATGCCTTTTAAATTTATAGACGAAGGTTGATGCGTTTGCGTGGCTCCGGGACGACGAACGGACCAAAAACCTTTAAAAAATGAAGCTTGAATAATCGGCTATGGGGTTTTTTTTCCCAGAATGAAGATGGAGGCGTGAAGGAGGGTGGAAGAAGAGGGAGTTGTCGGCTAAAAGAATTTGTGGTAGGGTAGGTTTAGGTTTTCTTTTTAAAATTTTGATAATTAGATTTAAAATAGGATATTAATAATTTAGAAATAAAATCATATCTAACTAAATATTTAAAATCCTTACTAAATAATAATAATCTGATAACACAACCAAAAATCCCGAAATATAAAATTAGGAAATTTTTAAATATTAATAAAAGTCATTAAAATGACTTATTTTGGCTAAAAATAAATCCTTAAATAAATATATAATTAAATACTAAAATTTTCTTGACAAAATATCTTAAAATATTATTTTTAAGGCTCATAAACTCATAAAATATTTTTGTCTAAATATTTTGGTATCTCGTCCGTCCACGGTCCCGTCTACGCGATCAAAACAATTAATTTCCATAAATCACGAAAATCACTAATTTTGGGTTAAATGCTAAAATAACTTAAATCATGCATATAAATCACATAATAACACATAAATTCATTTAAACCTTATTTTAAAATTAATTTCTCCTAATTATGCATGCGGATTTACGTTTTAGAAATTCTAGGTGTTACAGATTCCATATAAATGAAATCCTTCTGGTTCAAACTTTTGTTTGAATCCATGGTTTGTTGAAAATCTCTTCCTCAACAAAGGAAAGTATGATTTAATGAATACTATAAAGTCTTAATAAAATTACCTAGGCTCTGATACCATTTTTTGAGTAATAGGGAAATATTCATACAAATTTTTAATATAAGGGTAGTATAGGAAATTTTTAGTTTGGAGTACATATCATGGAAACATTTTGTTAAAATAAGGACATAACTGGGAACGAATAAAGTGTTAGTATATTTTTGGGAAAATTAAGAAACTATAGGACGTATTCTATAATTATACCGATTTTGGCAATCAAAAATAGGACATGGCATATGTGGGTATCGACTGAATCATTGATTTAATCAGAGTTTCTTTTCCACCGGCCGAAAAAACCTTGGAACCCCAGCCTTGCAGTATCTTAACCACTCTCTCAATAAGATATCGGAATTGCAGTTTCTTACCTCTTTGACAGAAAGTGGGAAGTCCCAAGTAGACTTCGTGACCCTGTGCAACAGATATAGACAACATCCCTTTGATATTGTTTGCAACCTCAGCAGATGTATTGGGGCTAAATGAGAGGGATGATTTTTTGAAATTTATAAGTTGGCCCGAAGCCCTTTCATACGTTGTGAGACACTGGCGAACGCCAATGCAATCCTCTTTCGCCTCCTTGAAAAATATGAGACTATCATCTACAAATAACAGATGAGAAATTGAGGGGCAAGTGGTTGTTATACGCACTCCTGTAAATAAGTTTCGGGCTTCATGAGAGGTCAAAAGAGACAAAAATCCTTGGGCGCACAATAAAAACAAGTAAGGGGAGAGTAGGTTGCCTTGTCTGATTCTGCGGCCCGGATAGACTGTCCCAACTAGTTCTCCATTAAGTGAGAAAGAGTACTTCACAGTACGAATGCATCTCATCACCTTCTCAATCCAGATATGAGAGAAACCCTATTTTTCCATAATCTTTTCAAGAAAATTCCATTCAACCCGATCATAAGCCTTACTCATATCGATCTTTAGAGCCTCATATCCCTTTGCACCCATTTTTATACTCCGAATCAAATGTAAAGCTTCAAAACCGAGAATGATGTTATCAGCAGTCATTCCGAGATGAATGCACTTTGGGACTCATTCATTGTCTTGTCTAGTGTAACGCCTCGAATTTATCTTAAATGACTTTATTTGAGATAATCAGAAATTACAGAGTTCAAGAGCCGACTTGATTTTGATCGGGGTCCTTTTTGCAAATTTCAGATTTTTTAGGGATTAAAACGCAAATATGAACTTTTATATAATATCTTAGCCCCTTTGACTTGTCTTCATTCTTCTCCTTCCCCTCCAAGCCATCTCCCTCCATTGTTGAACGCCAAAACGACTTCCAAGATTTCCAGATTTCATCCCGAGCTCGATCCGTCCGTTGGAATTTATTCAGATTAGCGATCACGGCTGCGAGAGCTTTGTTCTATCGTAAGTTTTTCTACGATCAGATTCATTCTATTTTTTGGAGGTTGTTAGAATCGATTGAGTTTCGTGTATGTTGTTATTGGCGGAGTTCTGATCGTTTATTCTCTGTCGGTTTTGAAATAGAGCGTCGTTCGGATTTATTATGATTTTTGAAAGATTATTCGAGAATTTGGGTTTTGAGAATTGTTGGAATCAGATTGTTTTAGTTGAATGTTGGTTGATTTGAGTTTATTGGATTGATATTATGTTGTCTGTGATTTCAGTTTGATTAGAATATAGCCGTTATGCCGCCGGTTTGAGTTTTGGGCTATAGTTTGGTTTGGATTGTATTGAACCATTTTCAGTCGAGTTTGGATGTCGACATTGATCTCGAGCCTTTATTACTTCTTTTGCAGATTCGTTTGAAGGCCGTTGAGTTGCGTAGTTGCAGGAGTTGAATCTTTTTTAATATTGTAGCCAGTATAGTATCGACCTTCTTATTATCGACTAGGAAGTTGATTGAATCTTGAATGAGTTTATTGTTGTTGTTTCCAGGTTGGAGCATCGACGTTTGATAGAGGTATAAGATTACTTAGACTGAAATGAAACGAGTGACTCGAATCCGACTTGATTCGAGTGTTCCGAAGAATCACATACTTGCATGTTATTTTCTTTTGCTTGAATTTAGTTGATTGAGTTATGTTTGCATTGCATTCATATTGAGCTAAGAATCCTTGATTTCAGTGGGCAGGACGGCCCTTTTATGTTAGACGTTTTGGGGGCTATATTGTGAGTGGCTTGGGTGTAGCCGTTTCACCTAGTGCTAGCATACTCCTTATAGTCGCACCAAAGTCTAGAGGATGGAGATACGTAGAACCACCTCGATCGGGAGAGTCGGTGAGTTATTTACGTTATCTCATCCTCGGGATCCCCAAAAGCAAAAGCAGCAATTTCTTGATTATCCGGACTTGATAATCCCAGATTTTAAAGACATGCATTGCATTATGCATTTGAATTGAGTTTTGAGATGATTTTTGGAATTGCTTGTCTTGTATATATATATATATATATATATATATATATATATATATATATATATATATATATATATATATCATGTTTTGATATATTATTTGATATGCATGTTTGTCTCTTTTACTGGGAATTGTATTCTCACCGGATTATCCAGCTATTGTCTTGTCTTTGTATGTGTGCTTGGCAAAAGGTGGGGCAGGACAGAGTCAGAGATCGCATGGCTAGGTGGATGAGTTGATAGAGTGAGGCCTTGTTGTTGTAGAAGTCAAATTTGTAATCGAACTTAGATTGTTTTAGATCTCGTTATGTTTTGTATTGAATAAGTTAGACTGAAGCATGTTCTTCTAGATTTGATATTGTATGAACTCTAGAACTACCTTGTAATGTAATATGCATGTTGGACTTGTTGATGCATGTGTTAGATTGAAGTTTTAATTGGTGTTTGAATGGTTGAAATTCTGCCTTGTTCTGATGTTTTTCTGGGCAGAGGGAGCGCTCGATCGTGCGAGTTCTTCGGATCGAGTGCGGCCCTTTTATTGTTGAGGCAGCAACATCGCAGAAAATGGTGCGCTCGATCCCACGAGTTCGTGCGATCGAGCGCGGTACTATTCATCCGGAAAAAAAAAATCCTTTGTTTTTAATTTTAGATCTTGTATGCTTAGTTATTGTTTATTCCAAGATTAGTGGATTAGAATCGAGGTCTCACATTAAGTGGTATCAGAGCATAAGATCTTGGACTGAATTTAGAAGTGAGCGGGGTAGATCGAGTTTGCATGAATTGATTTCTCGCATGTGATTGAGTTATTTAAATTGATTTGTTTAAATACCATGCGAGCATGCTTTATAATTGAGAATTATTTTAATTACATGATTTTATGATTTGAATTGTAAAGCATGAATTATTTGAGATATGAACTGTATTTCACCTGTATCCGGAATTCTGAGAGGTTTCAAGGGCACCAAATTGCAGTGATTGAGATATCCTATGTCCTAACCTTTGATTATCAGATGGGTCCTCGTCGAGTTATTAAAAGGAACCCACCGCCAGTTACTCCTCCGAATGATCAAGCTAGTACCGAGACTGATCAGATGGATGCCACAGCGACGCCTATGGAAACCTTGTTGAAGAGGTTCCAGTCGTTTAATCCACCATTGTTGATGGATACAGAGAATCCAGTTGACTGTGAGAGTTGGTTGGATGACGTGGATCAATTGTTCGATTCCCTTGACTATTCTGACGACCGCCGAACTAGGTTAGTCATTCATCAGCTTCGTGGTGTGGCTAAGAACTGGTGGATCACGACAAAGAGATCCATGGAGAACCGAGGTACAAATATTAACTGGAATCTGTTTAAGTCTGAGTTTTATAAGTGGTTTTTCCCAGTTTCATACAGAAAGGACAAGGGAGCCGAGTTTGCAAATCTGAAGCAAGGGAATTTGAATATTGAGGAGTATGTGGCCAAGTTTGATAGTTTGCTGAGATTTGCACCGCACATTGCCGACAACGAAGAATCAAAAGCTGATCAGTTCATTAATGGTCTGAACCCTGATATCTTCACATTGGTAAACACTGCTAGGCCTGATAATTTTGCGGATGCCATGAATCATGCAAAAGGAGCTGAAGCAGGTTTGTGGATACAGAGAGGAGATCAGTTTGTGCCTCAGCAGCAGCAAGGACAGTTTCAGGCACAATCTTCTCAATATCCGAACCAACCATTCCATTACCAAAATCATTCCTTTCAGTTTCAGAATCAACCACCGAGTTCTGAGGGTGGTAGCAGTGGAGGTCATAGGAAGGATTACTATCTTCCAAAGGGGAAATAGTTTAAGAAGCACGGAAGCAGTTCTTCGAGCTCTAGTGGCTTGAGGCAGTTTGGATTGGGACAGAGTTCGGGACAGTCAGGCATGTCTTGTGCCAATTGCGGAGGTCGTCACTCCAATGATCAGTGTAAAGGTATTTTTGGAAGCTGTCATATTTGTAACCAGGCGGGGAACTTTGCAAGAACGTGTCCTCAGCGTGTCCCTGAGCAAGCACAGAGTCGAAGTTCTTCGAGACAGTCAGCTCAGCCTCAGAGGCAAGCATACACTGTTCACTCTTTCCAACCTCAGCAGCAGAATAGACAGGAAGGTAATCTGTGACGACCCGGTTCTTAATCTCTCAAATCACAAAATTAATCCAAAATCATGAATTAAATATAAGCAATCAACAAGCATCCGAAGCTACAACGATTTTTTTTTTTTAAACTTGGTCCGCGCTCGAGCAGCTGAAAAGCGCCGCTCAGGCACGCCCTATTTGCTTCAAAACAGAACTCTCTGCCTTGGGGTGCGCTTGGGCTGCTGTTTTCTGCAGCTCGGGCGCTACCCTGGGCAGATTCTTGCCCAAGAATTGCAGCTCATTCTTGTTCTGAAAATTGCTTCCCAACTTGATTCTTTGATACAAAACATGCACAAAATAAAGATCAAGTTCTAGACATGTTGAATCAAGTCCAAAAACACATCACCATATTCTAAGAAACATTAACAAGGCAACAACATATACATTAACATCTCAATACCAAAGTAACACATCTAGTTCCAATGTGATTAAAAGATCAAGTATAATTCCATATTCAAGTAGTAAACACTCTAGACATAAACTCAAGTCTATCAAGTGTACAATTTCAACTCTAACATAGAATCAACTTATATTATAAAGTAGACAAGATTCAAGTCTAATAGCTATACAACATAGCTCTTGATCTTATCAAACAAGTGACAGCAAGTCAACATCTATACCGGATCATCACACTAATCCCTCATTCTCTGTTCTTCAAGCTCGCTTCTGCCCTGTTCCACTCCCGCCTATTGCCATGACACATACAACACAACAATAACCGGATAACTCCGGTGAGAAAAATATTTTCCCAGTAAAAGCAACTAACATGCATATCAAATTATATATATCAAACTCATGATATAAAATAAAATACAATGCATGCTTTAAAATAGGGTTCGCTAAAGAATTTTCTCATTTCATCAGTTGGGATCCTGAGAAGAAGATATCATAGCTAAACCACCGACTCTCCCAATCGAGGTGGGGCTACTTACCTTACTTCTCTAGACTTTGAAGCCACTATATATACAAATCAGACGCTAGGCTAACTCAACCACCTAGGCCATACATATATAGTTCCTCAAATCGTCTAATCGAACGTTTTCGTTCATTTCAAAATTCAAGAAATAAGTCTCACAAGATGAATGCACATATAACATCAATATAGCATCCATTAACATCATAAATTCATTCAATGATTCACATAAGAGCAAGTAAACAAATAAGTATGTGATTTAAGGAACTCGATACAAACCATCTCGAGTTGTAATCCCATTCAAATAATAGTCCACTTTTACCTTTCAATTGTGAGGTTTAAGGTGTCTTCTAGCTATCCAAATCTGTACAAATAACCACACCATCTTGCATTAAAATTCTGCTCAAGTTACAGCCCAACTTCAAGGCAAAATACTACAAACCTTCTTCTTTCTTCTACCGGTCTCGAAGTCGGAATTTCCGAGTTGATGTCCCCTGTTTATAAAATAAAATCACAGCATAATTGCCAAGGAAATATCAGTTCTAATCCATGTCAATGGCAACTCACAGATAAGCAAGAAAACAACTTCAAATCAAAATTTCGACGGCATATCGGCTTAATTCGGCAATCCGAACTCAACTATGTCAAGTTTATCACCATATACATCATATACCAGATGTATATTACTCAAAACAAGCATAACATAAGATAGAGATTTCGAAATAATTGCTGGAAATTCATAAGAAACCGATACGACATCCGTTCCTAAACCTGACTTCAATATAACACAACATAGAAGTTAAACAACATCAATTCATAATCACATCTGATCTCTGCCATTTTCGAAATATTAAACCATGATGAAAGATACAAAAACTTACATCAAATCGAAGGTCTCGCTGCAAGGATTCCAGAACACTTTTCGGAATCAAAATCGGATAACCGGATCAAAAGATACGGCAATTAGAAGATGATGAAGAAACTTAAGGATTCTTGTTCTTCTCCCTCGGTTCTCCTTGGAAATTTCTGATGAAACATGGTAATACACATGTGAGGACTTATCAGAATAACAAGTGTCCAACAAATTTTCCCATATTTGCACTTTGGCCCCTCAAGTCTTCACTAATTGCAATTTGGTCCTCAACCTTTCATTTAATTCAATTCCAATCCTAAATAATTTAAGAATATTAGAATTTAAATCAAAACTCTAAATATTCCCAAATTAAATATTCTCGGATTAAAATTTAAATAATTCCGGGCGTTACATAATCAGTATGCGAACCAGCCTCCCAGACAGCAGGCACGAGTTTTTGCTCTGTTTGAAGATCCGCAGACTCAGGCTGCACCCGATAATGGCAGATCAGGTAACGTTCGAATTTGATTTTCCTACTCTTATTGACTGTTAGATGTTGGTGAGTTTCTTTCCTTCTTATTGAAGAATCTTTTTTAATGTTTATCATGCTCCTTAACTTTGGTTGAGTCGTTTGAATTAACGAAAACTCCTGTAGTGTTGTTAATCTTTCTATTAACCGGATCTTGCAGAAGTTTTAGTTGGGACTAGGAATTCTTATCGATGATTTCTTATCTTTTTGGAATAAGAATTGTACTGATCTTTCTGAACCTTTGAGAATTGTTTAGCGGATTGTGGTGCCGAGAAGTTGTATGCTATTCTTCGATGTCTGAATTCTGTTTGGATCGAGTTGTCTTCCCTGACTTTATGATCTGGTGACGGAATTTCTGTTGATCAGCACTCCAGTACTCTTGATTTCAGTAAGGATGATCTTTCAGTACTCAATATTCTTATCGAGAATTTGGATATACTCTTATTCAGAGGAATCACACTCTAGTCTAGACATCGAGACAGCTGAAGATGCTCGAGACTCAATGTTTGAATCTGGACTTTGAGCTCGCAGCGATCTTATTGATTAGAAGATCTATTTTCTATTTCTTATGAGGGAATTTCCGCGATCTTTTCTAATCTTAGGAGTTGGAGTTTTTGTTTTGGCAGACGGAACTGATTTGGAGGCAGAGAAGAGGATTAGATTGTATGAGATTCTGACTGCGAATATTTTCTGAAGATTTGTATGCAGCAACTGATGTTTTGAGTCGTTCTTATTTTATCTACTATCTGATTTCGATTGAATGATTGTTGGAATCTGCTACCGTATTCCGTACAGAATGAATTTTAGTCAAGACCAGAGGATTGATACCTTGTCAGAAGTCATCAGATGTCTTGTTTTGCCGAAGTCTGCCAGTTTAGATAGATATCCTCGTTGCACTCGTTCTTTCGGCAAGGACTTTGGTGAGATTTTTTTGTCTGATTTCAACTTATTTAGTTCGATATCCTCAGAACGACGGACAGCCAGGTCAGACGAGTCAAACTTTAGATCTTATGCCTTGAGTTTGAACCAGAGATGATACGGATTGTGACTGAGCAGAGGAAGGTTTTGTTGACAAGAATGAGTCGACTTTTGATTGACGGACTTGAAGGAGTAATTGAGAGACACAATTCGGCTGGAACCGTGTTTGATTTCGAGGACGAAATATTTTCTTAGAGGGGGAGAATTGTAACGCCCCGAATTTATCTTAAATGAATTTATTTGAGATAATTAGAAATTACAGAGTTCAAGAGCCGACTTGATTTTGATCGGGGTCCTTTTTGCAAATTTCGGATTTTTCAGGGACTAAAATGCAAATATGGAATTTTATATGATATCTTAGCCCATTTTACTTGTCTTCATTCTTCTCCTTCCCCTCCAATCTATCTCCCTCCATTGTTGAACGCCCAAATGACTTCCAAGCTTTCCAGGTTTCATCCCGAGCTCGATCCGTCCGTTGGAATTTATTTCTGAAGGCAGATTAGCGATCACGGCTGCGAGAGCTTCGTTCTATCGTAAGTTTTTCTACGATCAGATTCATTATATTTTTTGAAGGTTTTTAGAATCGATTGAGTTTCGTGTATGTTGTTCTTGGCGGAGTTCTGATCGTTTATTCTCTGTCGGTTTTGGAATAAAGCGTCGTTCGGATTTATTATTATTTTTGGAAGATTATTCGAGAATTTGGGTTTTGAGATTTGTTGGAATCAGATTGTTCTAGTTGAATGTTGGTTGATTTGAGTTTATTGGATTGATATTATGCTGTCTGCAATTTCAGTTTGATTAGAATATAGTCGTTATGCCGCCGGTTTGAGTTTTAGGCTATAGTTTGGTTTGGATTGTATTCAACCGTTTTCAGTCGATTTTGGATGTGGACATTGATCTCGAGCCTTTATTACTTCTTTTGAAGATTCTTTTGAAGGCCGTTGAGTTGAGTAGTTGCAGGAGTTGAATCTCTTTGAAGATTGTAGCCGGTATAGTATCGACCTTCTTATTATCGACTAGGAAGTTGATTGAATCTTGAATGAGTTTATTGTTGTTGTTTCCAGGTTGGAGCATCGACATTTGATAGAGGTATAAGATGACTTAGACTGGAATGGAACGAGTGACTCGAATTCGACTTGATTCGAGTGTTCCGAAGAATCACATACTTGCATGTTATTTGCTTTTACTTGAATTTAGTTGATTGAGTTATGTTTTAATTGCATTCATCTTGAGCTAAGAATACTTGATTTCAGCGGGCAGGACAGCCTTTATGTTAGACGTTTTGGGGGCTATATTGTGAGTGGCCTGGGTGTAGCCATTTCACCTAGTGCTAGCATACTCCTTATAGTCGCACCAAAGTCTAGAGGATGGAGATACGTAGCACTACCTCGATCAGGAGAGTCGGTGAGTTGTTTACGTGATCTCATCCTCGGGATCCCTAAAAGCAAAAGCAGCAATTTCTTGATTATCCGGACTTGATAATCCCAGATTTTAAAGACATGCATTGCATTATGCATTTGAATTGAGTTTTGAGATGATTTTTGGAATTGCTTGTCTTGTATATATATATCATGTTTTGATATATTATTTGATATGCATGTTTGTCTCTTTTACTGGGAATTGTATTCTCACCGGATTATCCGGCTGTTGTCTTGTCTTTGTATATGTGCTTGGCAACAGGTGGGGCAGGACCGAGTCAAAGATCGCATGGCTAGGTGGATGAGTTGATAGAGTGGGGCCTTGTTGTTGTAGAAGTAGAATTTTTAATCGAACTTAGATTGTTTTCGAACTCGTTATGTTTTATATTGAATAAGCTAGACTGAAGCATGTTCTTCTAGATTTGATATTGTATGAACTCTATAACTACCTTGTAATGTAATATGCATGTTGGACTTGTTGATGCATGTGTTAGATTGAAGTTTTGATTGGTGTTTGAATGGTTGAAAGTCTGCCCTGTTCTGATGTTTTTCTGGGTAGAGGGCGCGCTCGATCGCGCGAGTTCGTCGGATCGACCATGGCCCTTTTATTGTTGAGGCACCAACAATGCAGAAAATGGTGCGCTCGATCCCACGAGTTCGTGCGATCGAGCGCGGTACTATTCATCCAAAAAAAAAATTCCTTTGTTTTTAATCTTAGATCTTGTATGCTTAGTTATTGTTTATTCCAAGAATAGTGGATTAGAATCAAGGTCTCACATCTAGTATAGGACATAGACGGTTGGTTAGGGCACAAGCAACAATTTTGTAGGAGACATTGCAGAGATTGATCGGCCTAAAATCCTTCATCATCATAGGATTTGTGATTTTCGGGATAAGTGCAACGATTGTCTCATTCCAATCAGCAATCGGTTTCCCATCATTCAGAATCCCCAGAACAGCCGACGTGACCTCCTTCCCAATTTCCTTCCAGAATTTCTAAAAAAAGAAAGTAGACATTCCGTCCGGGCCAAGGGACTTATCTGGGTGCATGTCAAAGATCGCTTTCCCGACTTCCTCTGCAGAGAACGGTTTTGAGACCCCGATTCTAATCATCTAATCAAGAGTTAATCCTATCGAGAACTATTCAAAGTCCAAAAGATAAGACATCAAATGAATTAAAAAAAATATTTATTTTTCTTGTGAACAGTACTGCGCTCGATCCTATAAAAATCCAGGATCGAGCGCACCATATTCCTGAACTCTCTGTCGAGATCAAAATAAGTGCCGCGCTCGATCCGGCAAAAAGCCAGGATCGAGCGCACCAATTGAACAAAGTCACTGCCTCCAATTTTACAGGGGCTGCGCTCGATCCCAGCATGTCATAGGATCGAGCGCACCCTGGGCAACAGAAAAATTAACAGAAACAGGGCAATGCTTCAAACTCCAATCCATAAATCATTCAACATGCATAGCTCAACTTCATGCATTAATCCGTAATCAAATCATACTTCATAATTCTATCCTGCTCGATTCCGAATCTAGTAACATGCAATCAATGAACTATCTCAATATTCATCAATCAATTTTAATATTCAACAATACTCGAGTTCTAAACATGCTTTCAAAACATAAACTAGATTGGCATGCATTTCCAATTCTAACTCGAAGTCTCACTTCTAATCTTCATTCTCGTTCTATCCCTGTCGTCTCTGACTCGATCCTGCCCCACCTGTTGCCAAGTACACATACAAACAAAGATAACAGCCGGA
Organism: Henckelia pumila; assembly: GCF_033568475.1. Taxonomy (NCBI): domain Eukaryota; kingdom Viridiplantae; phylum Streptophyta; class Magnoliopsida; order Lamiales; family Gesneriaceae; genus Henckelia; species Henckelia pumila. The sequence goes on along the minus strand of NC_133123.1, from coordinate 118,945,311 downwards.
TAATCCGGTGAGAATACAATTTCCAGTAAAAGAGACAACATGCTATATCAAATAAACATATCAAACATGATATGCATCAATTCACCTCGTATATCAACTTCAGATATAATTCAAGTAATTCATTCAAGTACTGAATTAAAATGATATGCATGTCTTTAAAACTTCTGGATTATCAGACTTAGATAATCAAATGGAATTCTTCTTTCTTTCTTTCTTCGGTTTGGGATCCCGAGGTTAAAATATCCAACAATCACACTGACTATCCTCTCGAGGTGGACGAGGCATATTTTAATCCTCTAGACTCCGGAGCATTATAGAGAGTGTTTCTCAACAATTGGTAAAAATCTGGTAACCAATGTCACTCAACTATAATCACCAGATCTTCTAATTCAAAACAAATAATCATTCGGCTCAATATGAATGCATATGGCATCTCATGCATTCAATCATAAATTCAATAACCCATTCAAATAAGCATTCAATCATGATTTCAACTAAGCATTCAATCATGATTCAAATAAGCATTCAATCATGCAAGTATGTGATTTCTTTGGAACACTCGAATCCAGTCTAATTCGAGTTAATCGTTCCATTCAAGTCTAAGTCGTTTTTTACCTTATTCACTTCGAAGGTACTTCAATCTGAAAATCAATAATAAGGATAATAATCAATATCCAAAACAATTCATTCAAAACTCAATCAAACTTCTTCGATTGATAAATAAGAAAATCGATACTGTACCGACTTCAATCTTCCAAACTGACCAAAGCTGTTATCTCACAACTCTGCTGACTTCAATTCAATCTATCAGAAAAAGTCATAAGGATCAATATCAACATCAAAAGCTCAATCAAACTCGATACGATCAAAACATCGCAACGATATCCAAAACTCAAATTGACGGCATAACGTTTATATTCTGATCAAACCGAAAACGCAGACAGCAATTCAACAATCCAATATACTCATAATCATCTCAATAACATCAAAACAATTCAAATCCTTCAAATCTAAAAGCTCCATTTTTGAAATTTCACAACAAAAATCATATCAATTCCAATCGTCTTTAATTCTTCGAACCGTCTTAAATATACTATCACAAATATCTCATAATCATCCTCTCCGAATATAAATCAATTCTAACAACGTCCAAAATTTCAAACTTCTTAGATTTAAGATATACTTACTTCCAAACGGAGCACTCGTCGCTGTGATCGTAGATATCAACTTCAGATCAAATTCCAATGGACGGATCGAGCTAAAATGGAAATCCCAAATCTTGGAATTGAAATGGGGCGTCTTCAATGGTGAGAGGTGATGGAGGAGAAGGGATGGGAGTGAAAATATGTAACGACCCACTGTATCAAGACAGGTCTTTTCAGCGTGCTTATGTCCTCACTCACACGCACCCTGGAAAACTTCCCAGGGGGTCACCCATCCTATAATTGCCCCAAGTCAAGCACGCTTAACTTTGGAGTTCTTATGTGATGAGCTTTCGAAAAGAAGATGCACCTTCTTGATATGAGCAGTACGTATGAAATCTTTTTAAGCCCTCCTCAACTATGTAGTCCCATACCTACACAGTCTCAGAATCCCCTCTCATTCCGGTACGGGATCGGTTCATTCATGTCTCCCTCCGCCTAGAAGCCTACCAGGAGCCGCTCATTGTCCGTGCAACCTCTTGGCACCGGCGATCACTCCCTGCCTCCTCAGCCCCGGGCGTCACAAAATAAATCCAATTACATGCTTAAATATCTAATAAATCCATTTATTGCATTTTAGTCCCTGAAAATTCCAAAAATTGCATTCTAGTCCCAGATCCAAATCGAATCGGCCCTCGACTTCTAAAATCTCTGATTATCTCAAATAACGTCCATTAAGATAATTTCGGGGCGTTACAATTCTCCCCCTCTAAGAATCAATTTCGTCCTCGAAATCAAACATGATTCTATCACAAGGTCGAGGCTTGAATCATAGGACTGCAATAAGAATTTACATCTCGGAACTAAGTCAAGAATCTGCTTCCAATCTAAATCTGAATCGTTCATCTCAATCAATTCGGTATCTCAAAAAAAAAAAAGAAAGTCAGAAAATCTAGTCGATTACTTCATCAATACTCCGTCCGTCTATCAAAAGTAAACTCATCCTCGTCAGAAAAATCCTTTTAATTTCTGTCACAATTCGAATCATCTTTCGTTCTAACTCATGTGACACAGATAGTTCATCTCGAAAATGAAAGATATCTTCATCTCTCCTCGTACAACTTCTAGAAAGTGCTTTCAATCATCATATGATCGCTATCGTTGTACGAAGATTCCACAAAATCAAGAATTCTCCCAACTAGTGCTAAGTTGAGCACTACAACTCATGGCAATTCCTCTAAAGTTCGATTCAACTGATCTGGCTGTACGTCGTTCTGAGGGTATCGAATCGAAAATAGTTGAAGTCAACAACAAAATTATCTTCGAAGTCTATGCCGAAAGAATAATAACATCAAGGATCTTTGCCTAGACTGACAGACTTAGGCAACTCATGACATCTGCCATCCTCTGACAAGATATCAATTCTCTCTTCTTCATCAAATCATTCTGTACAGAAAAACTGTAACGAATTCCATCAATCAATCAATCAAAATCAGACTGCCGAAAAAATAAGGTTAAATCCTTCGGTTCGAAACATCAGTTGCTGCATTCACTCCTTCAGTTAAAAAGATTCAAATCAAAAATCTCAATAAGAAGAAAACCAAGTACTGCAAGATCGTCAGTACTGAAACTCAGAATACAAAAGAGCGGATAATTAGAAATTCCATCATCAGATAATAAGATCAAAGAAATTCATTCGGTCCAATCAGAATTCAAACATTGAATTTAGCAAACAACTGATCGGCGTACAATTCTGAAAATATTGTAGAAATCTCTGTACGATCAGTACAATTCTCATAACCAGAAAGCAAGAAATTCATCAATAAGAATTCCTAATTTCAACTAATACTTCTGAGAGATTCGGTCAACAGAAAATTCTTCAACAATACCGGAGTATTTGTCAAATCAAATGGCCTGTCAAAAGTTCAAAACGGCCATACCTCAATTCGGAAATGATTCTGAGAAAGTTCTCTTCACGAACTTCCAGAAGATAAAATTCGGATCCCCATTCAGTGTCGAACTCGTTCTGACAATCGGGACCAATCTAGAAGTTCATTCCGAACAACTTCAGTCGTTCAAAAACCACTGGCACATCACCAATTCAGGTTACAATCCAATACATCAACTGTAAAGCTTCGAGAGTTCGTTCATACTATTATGTAACAACAGTCATTCAACAGAATAAATCAAGAATTCTTAGAATTGAGAATTCTTAACGGAACATTCCATTACTCGATCAACGATATTCAGATAACATCTAATCTCGGACTCACAAAGCAGTCTTGCTACAAAAATCATCGAATTGTGATCCCAATTCCATTCTAAATCAGAATAGACTGTACAACATAAAATCGGATCGTTCTCTCTCTGACTGTTGACAGTTCATAACATCAGAAGCCATACTTCGACTTCATGCTTCCTCATCCTCGATTCGATCTGATTCCTCAATTCATCAAACATCTTTCGATCATCTGGAAGAACTCTGAATAAACTTCAAAGTGTCAATCTTCTGATACTCTGTCTCAAACCGAAACATCTGGCACAACAAAAGTTATTCGCTAATAAGGCATCAATAAAAATCTGAAACTCAGTTTATACTCAGATCTGATCTATCTTCATCGGATTCTGAAAGGTCGAATCAGATTCCAAAGCGTTCTCAATATTCTCAATCAACTCTGGTTCGAAGTCGAATGAAGGAGTCAAGATAAACATTCCATCTATTCCAGACTCTATCAGAAGTGCAGCAATCATCTGTCAAAGATAACAACTGAAGTAGATAAAATAAGATCAGATCATTCAGCTTAAAATCTTAGCTGTTACAATCAATTCTCCGGATAACAATAGAATTCGCATTCAGATTAATCGTCCTCTATAACTCTCTTTCCCAACTCAAAATCAGTTCAAACTGCGAAAATCAAAATTTCTATCTTCCAAGATCAGAACAGATTACTGAAATCTTCCAAGCAAACAGATCTCTGTGAGACTCAAATCGGAAACTAACATTGCATCTCGAGCGTCTTCAACTTCTTCGATGCTCAAGATAACAAGAAGTTCTTCTAAACAAGAATAAGTCTCAACTCTCAATAAGAAGGAGTGCAAAGCACCGAAAGGTCATCAATACCGAAGAAGTCAATAATACTGAGGTGCTGTTCAATCTCTCCTTGAATTCAATAAGAACTGGTCTCAAAGATACAAACTAAACAGAAGAACATAATCTGCTGAGTAATCATCTTCTCAACAATAAGAATTCTTCAAAGGATTCACGATAGAATTCGCTAAATCCAAAAATCTTCAAATTCAGATAAGGACGTCGATCCAGATCAATTCATAACAGCTCTAGTCTTGAGGTATTCAATAAAATTCCATTTTCCTAGATAAAAGATCGAGGAAAGTACAACTCGGTCTCACAAGATTCAGACGTCAAAAGAATAGCATAATTGATCGACATGAAAATCTGCGAACAATACTTAAAGAATCTGAAAGATCAATACGACTCTTCGAAGGATAAGAGATTCATCGATAAGAATACCCAAGAACTCGTCTACAAATATCTGGAAGATTCGGTTCAAAGGACTCGTAAACGTTGCAGATGCAATTCCAATTCAATCTGTACGATTAAAATTCAAATCGGTCGTACCTCATTCCGAATTCAATCTCTGAAACCTCTTCCCTACAGATTATATGTCGATGATGTCTGATCAAAAATTAAAGTTGAACTCATCCTCTCGACTCGGAGGCAAATCTGGAATCCCAACTAGAACAACTTCAGCAAACTCAACAACTCTGTTGAATCAATCAACATGGCTGATTGAAGACATCATCTGCATACCTCAAACATTCCTCCCCACCTTTCTGTAACAAACGGTAATCGACAAACTACAAGAAGGAATTCTTAATTCAAGAATTCTTACCGGAGGAAAAATCCTTTCGTCTATCATCTCGGATCCGAATCTGGCAACAATCTGAAATCTACCTCGGTTGCCCTATACTCGGTTAATATAATACATCGATAATATAATCAAAAACTGATGACCGAAGTATAGTATTGTTCAGTACAATCAACTCTCATCGAAACAAAGTTCAGAAATTCAAACTAAAATCACCGCAACAAATTCAGATACTCAAAAGTAGAGGAAGCATCAATCTCACTTCTCCACAAGAAGAAAAGTTGCATCAATATCTAACAGCAAAAGATTCGAAAGACTAAAATCAAACAGTTACCTGCTTCGTCATCGTCAGGAGCAGTTAGAGTCTGTGAATCCTTGGTAAAAGCAAGTACTAAAGTCTATCGCAGAAACTCAGATTAAACAACTCCACAACACGACCAAACCTTGCTCCCTAAGGCTTTCTTCTTCGATAACCTTCAACTTTTCGCAATGTCTTGCAGCTGGTAACCAACTAACTAAATCCGTCGTTCGTCGGTGAAGTCTAGGGAATCAAGCAACTGATCGATATCTTCTAATCAGCTTTCGCACCCAAACTCATTCTCAGAACTCCTCAGAGTTGAAGGGCTAAATGACTGAAATCTCATCAGTAATGATTCCATCAGTGTCGGAGTGACATCCATCAGTTCAGTCACAGAACAATTCTGTACAATCGGGTTTGCTGCTAATTGAATCCTGTTCAAAACTTGCCGAATATAAAATTTGATTCAAGAGGATTAGGACACAACATCTCAATTACATCTATCTGGTGTCCAACAACCTCAGCTCGACATACTCATTCGATCTCAAGAGTATTCAATGCAACCAGTAACCCGAAACAATTCGTATCTCAATTAATTCATGCTTTAAAATTTAAATCACATATCCAAGTAATTTAAATAATTTTCAATCATAAAGCATGCTCGCATATTCTTCAATCATAGAATTAATCAATCACATGCGAGAAATTAATTTCAAGCGGACTCAATCTACCCCGCTCATTTCTAAATTCAATCCAAGAACTTATCTCTCTGATACCACTTAATGTGAGACCCCGATTCTAATCATCTAATCAAGAGTTAATCCTATCGAGAACTATTCAAATTCCAAAAGATAAGACATCAAATGAATTAAAAAAAATATTTATTTTTCTTGTGAACAGTACTGCGCTCGATCCTATAAAAATCCAGGATCGAGCGCACCATATTCCTGAACTCTCTGCCGAGATCAAAATAAGTGCCGCGCTCGATCCGGCAAAATCCAGGATCGAACGCACCAATTGAACAAAGTCACTGCCTCCAATTTTACAGGGGCTGCGCTCGATCCCAGCATGTCATAGGATCGAGCGCACCCTGGGCAACAGAAAAATTAACAGAAACAGGGCAATGCTTCAAAATCCAATCCATAAATCATTCAACATGCATAGCTCAACTTCATGCATTAATCCGTAATCAAATCATACTTCATAATTCTATCCTGCTCGATTCCGAATCTAGTAACATGCAATCAATGAACTATCTCAATATTCATCAATCAATTTTAATATTCAACAACGCTCAAGTTCTAAACATGTTTTCAAAACATAAACTAGATTGACATGCATTTCCAATTCTAACTCGAAGTCTCACTTCTAATCTTCATTCTCATTCTATCCCTATCGTCTCTGACTCGATCCTGCCCCACCTGTTGCCAAGTACACATACAAACAAATACAACAGCCGGATAATCCGGTGAGAATACAATTCCCAGTAAAAGAGACAACATGCTATATCAAATAAACATATCAAACATGATATGCATCAATTCACCTCGTATATCAACTTCAGATATAATTCAAGTAATTCATTCAAGTACTGAATTAAAATGATATGCATGTCTTTAAAACTTCTGGATTATCAGACTCAGATAATCAAATGGAATTCTTCTTTCTTTCTTTCTTCGGTTTGGGATCCCGAGGTTAAAATATCCAACAATCACACCAACTACCATCTCGAGGTGGATGAGGCATATTTTAATCCTCTAGACTCCGGAGCATTATATAGAGTGTTTCTCAACAATTGGTAAAAATCTGGTAGCCAATGTCACTCAACTATAATCACCAGATCGTCTAATTCAAAACGAATAATCATTCGGCTCAATATGAATGCATATGTCATCTCAGGCATTCAATCATAAATTCAATAACCCATTCAAATAAGCATTCAATCATGATTTCAACTAAGCATTCAATCATGAAAGTATGTGATTTCTTTGGAACACTCGAATCCAGTCTCATTCGAGTTAATCGTTCCATTCAAGTCTAAGTCGTCTTTTACCTTATTTACTTCGAATGTACTTCAATCCGAAAATCAATAAAAAGGATAATAATCAATATCCAAAATAATTCATTCAAAACTCAATCAAACTTCTTCGATTGATAAATAAGAAAATCGATACTGTACCGACTTCAATCTTCCAAACTGACCAAAGTTGTTATCTCACAACTCTGTTGACTTCAATTCAATCTATCAGAAGAAGTCATAAGGATCAATATCGACATCAAAAGTCAATCAAACTCGATACGATCAAAACATCGCAACGATATCCAAAACTCAAACTGACGGCATAACGGCTATATTCTGATCAAACCGAAAACGCAGACAGCAATTCAACAATAGAATATACTCATAATCATCTCAATAACATCAAAACAATTCAAATCCTTCAAATCTAAAAGCTCCATTTTCGAAATTTCACAACAAAAATCATATCAATTCCAATCGTCGTTAATTCTTCGAATCGTCTGAAATATACTATCACAGCTATCTCATAATCATCCTCTCCGAATATAAATCAATTCTAACAACGTCAAAAATTTCAAACTTCTCAGAATTAAGATATACTTACTTTCAAACGGAGCACTCGTCGCTGTGATCGTAGATATCAACTTCAGATCAAATTCCAACGAACGGATCGAGCTAAAATAGAAATCCCAAAGCTTGGAATTGAAATGGGGCGTCTTCAATGGTGAGAGGCGATGGAGGAGAAGGGATGGGAGTGAAAAGAAATCCAATTACATGCTTAAATATCTAATAAATCCATTTATTGCATTTTAGTCTCTGAAAATTCCAAAAATTGCATTCTAGTCTCTGATCCAAATTGAATCGGCCCTCGACTTCTAAAATCTCTGATTATCTCAAATAACGTCCATTAAGATAATTTCGGGGCGTTACAACGGTGCACACAAGATCTGATTCATGGTCTCATTAATTTTCGGCACCATACAGTCCAACACCTGTTTCTGCTCACTTTCAATCGGATTGGTTGAATTGAAAATGTTTGAGAAATGGTCCACAATAATCTCAGTCATCCTGCATTTATCCTGACAACAATCCCCATGGGATGAAACCAATCCACTGATGAAGTTTTTTGCTCTTTTCTTAGATTCATATGCATGGAAATATTTAGAGTTCTTATCCCCATTAGCTAACCAATTCACCCGCTTCTTTGTTTCCAATACGCCTTCTCTTTAGTTGAAAAGGATTCAATTTTTCTCTCCAAAATACTGATCTGGGCTTCCAAGTGGCTCCAATTATCATGCGTCTTAAGCATGTTCAACTGATTCCTTTTCTTCTTAATTTTGCGAGGCAGGTTGTAGAAACGAGCACTCACCCAGTCACTAAGTTCATGCTTACAATTGTCAATGCGGTTCGATAGGGAAAGAAACTCATCTTGTTTTTTCCACCCACTGTTCACCACTTCAAAACAATCTTGCTCAGTGGCCCAATGTTGTTCGAACCGAAAGCTGGGCCGAATATTATTCGGTCGCACCACCACAGCCCCTAGGTCTAGTAGGATAGGCCTGTGATCGGAATGGTAAAATTCAAGAGTATGTGCTCGAGCCGCTGGATAAATAATTCTCTATTCAAAGGTGGCCACGTAGCGGCCTAGTCGTTCAAAGATAGTATTCTCAGTTGCACTCCGGTTCACCCACGTAAAAAACTCTCCACAAGCATGCAAGTCCTCTAAATAGCACTCATCCAATACATCCAAAATGCCTGAGTCTGAGCCAGAGGGCTCAAGTTACCCCCACTTTTCTCCCCAGCATAGCAAATCTCATTAAAAAAAACCCCTCCCACAAGCCATGGGAGTGCCTTGAATTCATATAGGTCATGCAAGCACCGAAGTAGATCCCAAGATTGATGGAGAGAACTAACATTAGGGTTGCCATAGAAACCAACAAACCTCCATTTATTTTCCAAGTGGTTTACCGAGCAATCTATGTGACCAGATGAATTGGAGTGGATAGTGACATCAAAGGGATCCTTCCATAGGAATATCATCCCTCCACTTCTCCCTTGACAGTTAACAACAAACATACCATAAAAATTAAGAATAGATTTCCACCAGTGTCACTGATGATCCCTCATCTTCGATTCTGAGATAAAAATGAGGGATGTGTCCTTTTCCGCGATTAGTCGCTTTAGCTCTCGAAATTCCCATTGGTTCCTAAGCCCCCGGTCATTCCAAACTACACAAATCATTGGAATTGGCGGGGTTTCTTAGCAACCGCTGCCGTTTTGGTATCATTTGACGAATCTCGCAACTCCTCTATTGGTCGTTTTTTTAGAATAGGGGATGTTGATACTTTTCGTACCAGTAATGGTGCCCTCATCATCACTATGAGACTGCCCCAAAGCAAGATGTGTAGATGCATGGGGCCCTACTTCACAAGCACGTCTCTTCCAACTCTTTTATTTACTTTTTTGTACTGTATTGATTTGCCCCGAGTGTTCATTCTGTTCGAAGCCCTCTGATTTTGCATGGTTCTCATCTGCCGAGGATGTCTGTGAGTTTATTATTGTCTTACCACCTTTAGGTCTTTCGTAAGAAAGCAACACAACAACATCCTCTTCCCCTGACTTAATCGTGAGTCTAAGATGCCTCTTTAGTGGTTTTCGCACATCTTACCGCAACCTAATACGTGCGTACCGACCCATTGCAAAACCATTATATCGTGTGTCAATTTCCCCAACTTCCTCTAATTGAGTACCCATCTGTTCCAAAAAACTTGTGCATGAGAACCAATGGGAGATTATAGCACTGCACCCAAATAGAGATGTAATCAAAATTCATAAAGTTAAGGTTTTGCAGACCTCGTGGTTCATGGAACACGATCAGGTTCCGGAAAATATTTCATGGCCCTCTTGAAAGGGCTCGCTTCCTATCTTGTAGAGATTTAAAGTCCAAGATGAATAAGTTTTTCCCAACTGAGCCGATTTCTATGTGTTTGTTTGCTTGTAGAATCCGCGGGAGTTGTGTAATAACTGCTTCGTGATTGATAACTTTAGGAGAGAAAACCTTGGCCACCAAGCAACTGCCTATGTGCTGTTCTCCAATCTGTAAAATCAACAATGCCAATATTTAGGGTTTGCTCTTCAGCATGACATGTCGTAAGCTTTAACTCCTCAACTAGCCGTGCAACATCATCAGGATCCATACTGATCGGAATACAAGAGATCCGATCGATCCAGACAAGTAACAAAGACCTACACAAGGTAGGAAGAAAGACTCCCACCAGCACCTTCAGCAGGAAACCCTAGGAGAGAAAAAAATCTTAATATATATAATGATCTTGGTATGCATTAATATTCTTCTAGTTGAAAGTATGGTTCTTATAAGTTTTTAGATAGTTTTTATTTAAAAAAATATTTAAAAAATAGTAACATTTTTTTTAGTTTTTGATTTTTTTTTTCATTTAAACAAATAAAATTCTGAATAGAATTTTTAGAAAAAATCAATAAAAAAAATTTTGGACAAAATTTTGAACATGAAAAAATTATCGGGATATTCTCTCCCTACCCGACATGATCCCGAACATTCTGGTCCCGACATGTATTGGGTACGAGATTGAAAGAAAAAATAGCTCGATACTTATCGGGACGAGAATTGGGTACAAGGGTTACGTGACGGGTCCCTACCCTATTTCATCCCTAGTTTTTATACTAGGTCTTTTATGAGACGGTCGCAATAATCTATATTCGTGAAACGGATCGTTCCAATCCATATCTACAACGAAAACTAATACTTTTGACATAACAATAAAAAATTTTATGGGTCGGGTCCAATAGATTATTTGCCTCATAAAATTAGTATGTAATACAGTCTCATTGTAGTTTTTGTGTTTTATCATCTGATATTTTGTGAAGTGCATATATTTAAAGTTAAATATTTTAATAAATTTTATTTATAAAAAAATATATTTTAAAGAATGTAATTAATTATGTACAGTAAGGTCATCTTCAACTAATTACGCTATCTTGGTGTAACACTAACTTCAAGATAGTGTAATTTTTACACCAAATACAAAACTCATCTCCAACTCATTTACTCTAAACTTTACACTAAAAAGAATATTTTTTATTATTTTATTCACAACAATTAATTTATTCCATCAAATATTTTTATATACAATAATTAAATATCATTAATATCTAAAATAATAATTTCTATATATATATTCATTAGAAATATTAATAAATTAAAAACTAAATTTATTTTAATAATTATTTTAAATATTTAGTTTTATTTATTTTAATATTTAAAAATATTATTTATTTAACGATTTGTAATTTTATTTTAAATAATTAAACTTTATAAACTATCACACATAAATATAATCTGAAGATAAATTACTAAAATACAAAAAATATGAAAATAATGCTTACAACACAGAAATGAAACACAAATATATACGATTTAATTAACCATATAAATTACTAGAATTGTTTATAGTGATAATATTAAATTATATAACTAAATAAATGTTTATGCTAATAATTTTGATTTATATAAATTAATTAATCATATATCGATTTTTAATAATTAAGTAAAATATAAAAAAAATTCAAAAAACTACTTAAATGAAATTACTGTTAATTAAATTAGAGTTCAATAATTTAAAGAATTAAAATTACTGTTAAAATACATTACACATAAAAATAATATTAAGTTAAACACAATTACATATAAAATTCATATTAATTACGAAATTAAAATTCTGTAATTTAATCAATTGATAATATGATTTATAACCATAATAAAAATATTATTATAATATATAATATATTATATTATAAATAATCTTAATATATATTATAAATAACAAAAAAAAAAGCAAAAAAATAAAAATAAAATAAGCACATCAATATAGCGTAGTGCTACAGTGTTGCACCAAATTTAGTACAACACTGTAGTACCACACCAACCTAGCGCTGAAAATAGCGCTACGTTGCAGAGAAAAAAGCACCAACATAGCGTTGCATTGGAGATGGCCTAAACATGTCATATAGCTAGTAATATTTTTACAGAAAACGTGGAAAAATATTCATAAAATTACATGTTATTACTGATATAATAATTATTTTTATAGAACATAAATATACAAGATATTTAAAACATTAGAATTTTATACAAATTAAACTAGATAAAGTTAAAATCTTGATCACTTTCACCGTTTCTTTTTCTCCCCCTCTCAGAGAAATCTTGTTCATAAATGAACATCTTCAATTTTTACGATCACCACATAATAATAATAATAATAATAATAATAATAATAATAATAATAATAATAATAATAATAATAATAATAATAATAATAATAATAATAATAATAATAATAATAATAATAATAATAATAATAATAATAATAATAATAATAATAATAATAATAATAATAATAATAATAATAATAAAGAGTGGAGTTATCACATGGCTTCGAAAAATTAACAACCATTTCACATGGAGACAACCCTTTTTTCCTTTTTATTTTCCTTTCTTTTAGGTTGAACTTTTAAAATTGTGACAATGTGTGAATCTTGTCGAATGGTCAAAGTAATAAATGACAATTATGACTCGTGAATTTGTATCAAGTGAAGAAAATTTAACACCATAGATTCAAATAAATAAACTATCATGAAAATAATTCAATATTCTAACAACGAGTCAAAATTTTTTTATTGAAAGGAGAAAAGTGATATGCAATAATTTTAAATTGTGAACATTAATTGTTCAAACAATTTCATCAACAAAATTATAATCTGACTGTTTTAGATTCAATTTTATAAGATAGATATTCTATCAGAATTATCCTTGAAAATATATTATATTTATATTGAAAATATTATTTTTCGCTCTCAATTTAGATGGATCGACCCGTTTCACAAATATAAATGCTTGAAATCTTCTCAGAAAAAATCTTTCTAAAATCATTTTTTTTTTAATTGAGTGAGGCACAATTGTCTCATTCTCTTACTCAAGATCCTCAAAGATAATCAAAATTTCATTATATAATAAGTGTAGAAAATCGATTCATCGTATTTTATATCACACATTCTTCCTGAAATTTACCATCCATCCATGTTTTATGTTGGCTAAAAAACCATACTATTTGAAACGCTGGTAAATAGTTCGATCAATAAAATAAATTTAAGCGTCTCATAATCGAAATCAAAACGAGCAGAGTCAAATTCAAATCAAGTAACTAAACATCAAAACGAGGAAACTGAAACTCGATTCGAGCCGTTTGCATCCATTTTGATGATTGAACCACTCAATTTGCCAATTGCCATGCATTTGGAATTTCAACCTCTTATTTTTTATGTAAGAATTTTCCTTTATCAAACATTAGAGCCCAAAACAAAACAAAGTAGACATCACACCATTAAAGGCAAAATCAAACCATAAAAAAATTATATCAAGAGGTCAGTGCACAACACGTCCGACGTGGGACCCACAAAAGAGATCGATGGTCAGAAATATTACTGGATTCTCCAATCATAACATTACAAGTCATCCTAACCCATTGCTTTAATTCTTAGACCTAACGTAAAAATAAAAATGCCATTGTTATTTTGTTATTATTATTATTAGTATAAATTGTTAATTATTATTCTTGATCTCGTGATAAAATTTGTAACGCATATATAGCTAATCTTTGTTTGTTTCAAAATATATTGAAAAAATTTCGATCGCACTATGATCAATCTGATATCAAGTTCTAAAATATAGAACTACATCTAGATTCGAGACTCGATTTTTATAAATATTTTCACGAACTAAAAAAAGATTATTTTGTTATCAAAATATAGCTTCACACTAGAATCATTTTTCAAAAATAACCAAACAAAATATATATATATATATATATATATATATAAAGAACTTCAATATTAACTTTGAATGAAAAAATATTAACATCATTATAATTCGAAAAAATTATTACTAGATACTAATATCATTATAATTCGAAAAATTTATTACTATATAGAACATTATAATTTAAATTTTAGCGCAATGCAACATTGTGTGTCAAAGATTTAATAGTGTTATTGTTGATCATTATATTATAATTGCATCCAATAACGTGAATATAACTAGGGGTGTTATCGAGCCGAGCTCGAGTAGCACACTACTCAAGCTCGAGCTCGAGCTCATATTTTACTACTCGAGCTTGAGCTCGATCGAGTAGTAAAATATGAGCTCGAGCTCGGTTGTAGTTCGAGTACTCAACCTCGAGCTCGAGCTTTTATATTATATATATATATATATATAAATTAAAAATATATAAATAAATAAATAAATAAAATATTATATTATATATATTATAAAATAAGAGTTCTTTTATGGTGCCCAACACTATATGCCCACTTCATGCCCACCATGTACAATAGATGAGTTGACCGGTACAATAGATGAGTTGACTTGTACATGGTGGGCATGAAGTGGGCATATAATGTTGGCACCATAAAAGAACTCTATAAAATAAATATATATGTATATAAATATAATAAATAAAGTAAAATTAATTAAATATTATAAATAAATATATAAATATTATAAATAAATTAATATATAAATATAATATTATATTATATATATTATATTTATATTTATATTTATATATATTTATATTATTTTTAATATATATATATATGTGGTTTATCGAGTAGCTCGCGAGCTACTCGATCACATAGTTTCAAAGCTCGACTCAAGCTCGATTGTATGCTCGAGCTATTCGAGCTCGAGTCGAGCTTTGACCGAGCTACTCGTGAGTTGCTCACGAGTAGCTCGGCTCGTTTACACCCCTAAATATAACCATCATCATATTGTGGATTTAAGATATTCAACAACAGAGTTCTTTTATGGTGCCCAATATTATATGCCCACTTCATGCCTACCATGTACAATAGATGAGTTGACCGATACAATAGATGAGTTGACTTATACATGGTGAGCATGAAGTGGGCATATAGTGTTGGGCACCATAAAAGAACTCTTCAACAACATATCTGAATTTAATGGGAAAATTATCATTTTGGTCTTGTAAATTGGCCTGTTTTGTTTTGGTCCTGTATGTTGTTGTGGGGACCTCGGGTTGCTAATCTCATTTTAGACAATTAATGATTAATAAAACAATTAATCAAACAATTAGAAATATTAAAAACCAAGAAACTATAAAAAAAAAAAAAAAAATTGTGAATAGTGCTCGGCTAGATCGGTAAGATCTTACCGATCTAGCAGGCACATTTTCCAGCTTCTCTGTTTTGTAAAAATCAGGCCTCGCTAGATCGGTAAGATTCAACCGATCTAGCGGCCTCTTTACCCAGAAAAACAGCAGAAATTATTTTTCTTTCAAA
The DNA here is from genome assembly GCF_033568475.1 of Henckelia pumila. Taxonomy (NCBI): domain Eukaryota; kingdom Viridiplantae; phylum Streptophyta; class Magnoliopsida; order Lamiales; family Gesneriaceae; genus Henckelia; species Henckelia pumila. The sequence goes on along the minus strand of NC_133123.1, from coordinate 118,929,570 downwards.
GCTGAAAATCCAATCCCAAAATCATGCAAAACCAACTCAAAACATGGTTTTTCAATTCTATAACTTGCATATATAAACATATGAAGTCTCAAGCATCAATCCATGCGATTATTACATCAAACGAATAGCATAAAAAGCATGAAACTACAAGCTACACCAAGTCTCAAAAGTAAGCTTCAAAAAAACAAAGTTTCATATCAAATTCAATGCTATCTAACTATCATTTTTCTGCTTAAACCCGAGTTCACACTTGCTATATCTCGCTCCCAAGCTATCCACATCATCTCATACTAGCTCCTGCCCCTATCTGTTGCAATGCATATATACAAAACAAAACAACAGCCGGATAAACTTCGGTGAGAAATCATCTCAGTATAAGCAACATATAAAGCGTTAAATAAATCATAATGACTCTATTCAACTCGACTCAACAAATAGTGTAAATAACGCTTCTTTTGATCGATCAAGAATTGATTCATACTTCTTCGTTGCCATCAAGATTCGTATCCGATTTTGACATGAATATTCATCTATCGAAATCATTTCGGATTCAAAAATAAAGTCATCCTCCGACCTCGGCATAGAATCAATTCGTATCATTCTCGTATCATAATCACATCGACTCAAAATCAAAGATCCACTACCTGATATGGATCGACAACATCAAAATCAAATCAAAATAATAAATACGTATGTGATTTTGGCGGAAGAACTCAAGAAGAATCGTTCTTGAGTTTCAAAATTCCTGACTCTCGATGTCGTCATTATACCTTCGTATTTCTTCTGTTTTGAACGCTTCAAATCTGAAACATATCATCAAAACATTCATATCAATATTCAATCTATTCAATCATTTCAGAATCGAGTCAAAATCATCAACACATCTTCAATCAAATTCATTTCAAACCTCACTTCTTCTTCTTCAATTCGAATTCGGAGTCTTGAGCCGTTAGTCTTCAAAACTTGACTGAAATCGAGGAATAAAAATGCTATATCATCGATAACATTTCAAAGAACATCTCATCTCAATAATCAGCTATCAAACTAGTCTCAAAACACGAATCGACGGCGTAGCGATTAAAAATCGGTAACGACAAAATATCGAATTTATTTTCATCTTCAATACAACTCAAACGTGTATTCAAATCAGTAACACATCAGTCTAATCCTCATAACAGCATCTAAGTATATCAAATACAAGCTGGACATCATAACAAGTTCATTCCTTAATTCATTTTCAATCCGGCTTCGATATCGAATGGCATACGAACTCAAGAATACAAACATAAACTCATAATCTGATCTCTGCAATATTTCAATCTTCAAAGTATGCCGAAATAAATAAAAACTTACAGAAAATCGAATCTCTTGTCGTAAGGATTCCAGAACTCTTTTCGAAATCGAAATCGGACGATCGGATCAAAAGTTACGGCGTTTTGAAAATCAAGAATTCAAAGGAAAAGAAAATGTCTCGGCCCCTGCTTCAGATTTTCTGATTCTTCATGTGAATACACGTATCCAATCTGATATAATTAAGTTAAAATCGGATATGTATTGCATAATTGCAATTTAGTCCCTTAAGTCTTCATTAATTTCAATTCAGTCCTCGGCCTTCATTTGAATTCAATTTCAATCCAAAATAATTTAAGAATATTAGAATTAAAATCGAAACTCTAAATATTCCCAAATTACATATACTTGAATTAAAATTAAATAAATTGGGATTAATCAAATAATCACGGCCTTTTGCATTTCAGCCCTTCAGCTTCGATATTTGCAAATCAGTCTTTGATCGGGTTTCATCTTCGAAATAATCATATTAATTCCCGAAACATGAAATTTAATCTTAAATCCCATAACTATTCAAATCGAATATTTATTCTTTTAATTTAAGAATTCTCGGAATTTAATTCTCAAACTCTGTAAATTCTCAAATTAAATATTTTCGGCTCGGAAATTAAATCTATCATTTCCATAACTTCTCAAATCAATATTAGCCCATAATATGGAATTTAATTCTCAAATCCCATAATTAATAATTTAATATTTTCGGGCCTTACAATTCCTCCCCTCTAAGAAATGATTTCGTCCTCGAAATCACATTCAATCGAACTATTCAATCTGATAGACTGAATAATTATCTGAAGTTATTAGAACTTCAATCATATAGCTCTGAACTTCGTATCTCATCCTTCATCTCTTCTCAGATTCTTTCTTCGAATCTGCATTCTATTCTCTTGTATTTGGTATCTATTCAGTTGTACTTTCAGTCATTGAAAAGAATTCATTCTGAGCTGTTTCTTTCTTCAATCAAAGATTTGTCGACTAATCGACTTAACTCAAAATCTTTTCGAAATCTATCTCATCTAATTAAAGTACATAGGAAGAATCTTCTGATACTTCCTTCTCTTATTCACATGGAACAATTCGGACCCATTGTATCGAGCTGAAAAGAATAAATCTTTCAATCAAATCATCAATTCTGTCGGACATCTCATTCAATGAATTTCAGCTTTTTGTGTTGACTTGTTTCTTTCTTTATATTATTCCATGCTCTGCATAGAACATATATCAAGTCTACACTGTCATTCTGTTCATTGCTTCAAGATCAGTATTCAACTTCATATTATGAATCTGTAAATTCAACTCTGATCTTTCTCTATTCTGAATTGAATGATGTTTCAAGAATAATTTTTCCGCTTAACTAATCAGTTTCAGCTTCAAAAGTTATATCTATCATTCAATTACTAATTCTGTTTCTTCTTCTCTGTTTTCATTTCGTACAGATTCATCTTCAAAATCTTTGTGTGTCTCGAATCAAATCTGATCTAATATCGACAAATCATGTCTGATCTGATGTCATATACTTCGGTAGTATCATTTCAACACAAAGAAATTGGATTTCTTTTCATCATATCATCATAGCATTATCTCAAAATCGAATCAATAGCTGTTACAGGAATTATAATCATCAAGTGGCAACACATCAAGTCAAGTAATATCGAATCAGGTATTAAAGTTCTGAGAATATTCTCAACATCTGGAAAATCAACTCAGATAATCCATCAATCGAAGAATGGTATAATGCAATCACATATAACCAACTCTCAGAACATCAGTCAATCAATCGATGCCACATTCTGTCGAATAAATCTAAAGTCTTAATCCTGACAATAGATTTTAATCATTCCTGTAATTTTATCATATCTCTATCTTTTTCACATATCTGAATAGATAGCTGTTATTCATATCTCATACAGTGTATTCTGCAAAATCGGATTAGTCTATTTGGACTATTCATTAATCATAGAATAATATGCTGTATTCACATATTTTAAAGTACTCAGAGCTGTTGATAATCGATATCATGTCAGTTAACGTTCATTCTCGAAATTCGATTCATCTTCTCTGACTATTCTTCCAATTCAAGGATAATATGTTGTACCTTTACCTCAAAAAGTACTCAAAGTCTTCTGATCATCTGTATTACAATTTAATAGTAAACCCAATGTTTCAATTTGAAACATTATTTCTTAGCTTACTGTTCATCTTGCAACGAATCTAATCACAATTCAGTGATTTGATCATACAGACATATCATCGTATACAGTAATTTCAATCAATCTGTTCATAACTACCACCTGTTTACATCATATAAACTGCTTCATCTTGGTAGTTTCACAAAATACTCTTTCAAATCATGATCTCATAACAATTTTGGAGTTTCTAAACTGTCACTGAACAAATCTAGTCAATGATTTTCAACTTCATCAGAAACTCTCTGTACGTTTAACTTCGAAAACGTACTAATTTTGTTACCTCTATTTGCTTTATCTTCTGATAAAACAATTATTGGATGAATCTTAAATTCATTGTTGTGCATTTTCTGCAAAAACTGATATTTCTTTTCGGAAATATCAAGCACAATCAGATAATCAATCATAATAGAATTCATTAATTTTGATCTGAAGCTTCAATTCATATCTCAATCTGGCATTCTTTACTGAATTCTCATCGCTTCAGTTTACTTTCTGTGTTTCTTTCATCTTCTGAACAGTTCTGGCTTACTTCTAATCGAAAATCATTCTGATTGGTGATATATTCGTCTGAATATTCAAACCAGAATACACAGAAATCTGGAATCAATTCATCGGATGCCTATTTCATTCCTCATTTCTATCTCCAAATACCGACAATTCATATCCTCTAACTCAAAAATCATGGATCATATTCAAATTCTTCTATCAGTTACGAGCCAACAATCTTAAAATACGCTGAAATATCATCAAAGAATCAATAATTCTCAAAATCAAAAGAAATAAATCAAGATTGAGAAAATCTCTCAATCAAGGTCATCCAAAAATCAAATCTTCTGGATAACAAACTCTGCAAAGTGAAAACAATTCACTTGCATCACATAACTCAAAATGAGTGAATCACTCAGGCTCTATGAACAAAACAAGGAGAGCCACTCGAAATCAAACATTTCAAGAATTATATGTCCAACTGATGTATTCGAATCAGCATAATCAAAGAAAAGACACATCTGTAACTGATTTTCATATCATCATCTATCTTCTATACTTCAAAAGCAGCATTTATTTCATCAATTCATAAAGTCGCTATAAAATTCCAATTCACAACTTAAACTAAAGTCGAAATCTTACTGGAATATATCTGTCATCTCTATTCATTGGCATATCTATCAATGCTGATTTAGATCTTGAACATATCTATTGCATCGAATATACTGATTTCGGAATATTCTATAATCAACATCATATATCAAACCGAAATCACAAAATCTTAATTCGAGATTCTATATCATATCATCATATTCATATGCACATTATGTTCTGGCTGATCTAATTCAATCATTTCTTATCATAAATTTTCTAATAATCTGTAATAGGTTATTGCATCATCATCTATCATGCAATCTAAACAGATATCTCAAATATGAACGAAATCATATTCAGTTTCATTTCTTCGAAGAAAAATCATGTTCAGTCTCATTTCATCAATTCAGTAGTTCCATTCTTCAGTTCAATTCACAAATTCTCTTTTTTGATACAAAGATCATCATATAATAAGCTTTCCGCTATCATATATCTCTTACACCAATAAAATAACAGGTTAACACAAAATAAATCTGTTACCTGCAATTTCATTCTCAGGTGCATTTTCATTCTAATACTCTGTATATTTTTGGAACTGTTCTTCATTCAAATCTTCTCTCAAAATATGTTTTGCTTCAAATATAATCTATCACATATGCTTGACATATCTTTACACTACTTGTTCGAATAACTCCCTCTACAATGAGTGTAGTAATCTCTGACATACTCTGCCTTCAGACCCAAACACATCTGTATCGGTCTACTAGAGTTAAATAACTACTTTCATATTATTCACTTCATATCTGTTCTGAAATAAAAATTGTAGATAAAGTTGTGTGTATCTCACATACTCTTGCATGTCTACAATTTCATTCTCCTAACTCATCATTCAGCTTCAATTCTCTTAGACAGGGCTATGTCTTTCATAAAATATGTCAATCGTCAACAGTTAATCAAACATATTCTTCGAATTCAAGCCATTAAATAATTTACTCAATCTTGAGCTTTTCATTATTTACAATTCAAGGAATCGTAATAGGCTCGAAAATTCTAATAAGGCATTCCTCAAAATTCAAAATATTCAGCTTCTAGAGGGTATATTTTTCTTTTATTTCTATCTGTTGTGGCAAAGAACTATAAACAAAATTCTGTTCTATGCACTTACCAACAATCAATATACCTCTATTCTGTCAAAATTTCTTCGTCACAAGCTATCAGCTGGTTGCTAGGTCTTGAAGTTGGTATATAATCGATCTAATGCAACATACATCTGTATATTCAAAAGATTTGCACAACTGATCCAGCTCTGCAAACCAAATTTTACCTGCAAGAACATCTATTCATTCGCTGATATACTAATCTGTTCAATCGGAGATACCTCATTCAACTGAGCAATACAGTTCTGTTCAGTTTGGCCATACAATTCTGTTCAGTCTGGGGTGCTTACGTCACCCAAAGAATACTGTTCTATTCAATTCTGGGTGCTTACATCACCCGAAGCATCATATAATAACATCAATAAGAAAATTCAACTATTTACAAATCAAAAAATCAGGCATTTGAATTTCAAAGATAGATCATGCTCACATGCAATTTATCAAATCATCGAATCATCAAATCGAGTAATGCATAATCATGCAATACTATAAATGCATGTGACTCAATCTACCCCGCTCAGCTTCTATCTCAGTCCAAGAACTTACGCTTTGATACCACCTGTTGTGGGGACCTCGGGTTGCTAATCTCATTTTAGGCAATTAATGATTAATAAAACAATTAATCAAACAATTAGAAATATTAAAAACCAAGAAACTAATTTTTTTTTTGTGAATAGTGCTCGGCTAGATCGGTAAGATCTTACCGATCTAGCAGGCACATTTTCCAGCTTCTCTGTTTTGTAAAAATCAGGCCTCGCTAGATCGGTAAGATTCAACCGATCTAGCGGCCTCTTTGCCCAGAAAAACAGCAGAAATTTTTTTTCTTTCAAAGCTGAAAATCCAATCCCAAAATCATGCAAAACCAACTCAAAACATGGTTTTTCAATTCTAGAACTTGCATATATAAACATATGAAGTTTCAAGCATCAATCCATGCGATTATTACATCAAACAAATAGCATAAAAAGCATGAAACTACAAGCTACACCAAGTCTCAAAAGTGAGCTTCTAAAAAACAAAGTTTCATGTCAAATTCAATGCTATCTAACTATCATTCTTCTGCTTAAACCCGAGTCCACACTTGCTATATCTCGCTCCCGAGCTATCCACATCATCTCAAACTAGCTTCTGCCCCCATCTGTTGCAATGCACACATACAAAACAAAACAACAGCCGGATAAACTCCGGTGAGAAATCATCTCAGTATAAGCAACATATAAAGCGTTAAATAAATCATAATGACTCTATTCAACTCAACTCAACAAATAGAGTAAATAACGCTTCTTTTGATCGATCGAGAATTGATTCATACTTCTTCGTTGCCATCAAGATTCGTATCCGATCTTGACATGAATATTCATCTATCGAAATCATTCCGGATTCGAAAATAAGGTCATCCTCCGACCTCGACATAGAATCAATTCGTATCATTCTCGTATCATAATCACATCGACTCAAAATCAAAGATCCACTACCTGAGATGGATCGACAACATCAAAATCAAATCAAAACAATAAATACATATGTGATTTTGGCGGAAGAACTCAAGAAGAATCGTTCTTGAGTTTCAAAATTCCTGACTCTCGATGTCGTCATTATACCTTCGTATTTCTTCTGTTTTGAACGCTTCAAATCTAAAACATATCATCAAAACATTCATATCAATATTCATTCTATTCAATCATTTCAGAATCGAGTCAAAATCATCAACACATCTTCAATCAAATTCATTTCAAACCTCACTTCTTCTTCTTCAATTCGAATTCGGAGTCTTGAGTCGTTAGTCTTCAAAACTTGACTGAAATCGAGGAATAAAAATGCTATATCATCGATAACATTTCAAAGAACATCTCATCTCAATAATCAGCTATCAAACTAGTCTCAAAACACGAATCGACGGCGTAGCGATTAAAAATCGGTAACCGACAAAATATCGAATTCATTTTCATCTTCAATACAACTCAAACATGTATTCAAATCAGTAACACATCAGTCTAATCCTCATAACAGCATCTAAGTATATCAAATACAAGCTGGACATCATAACAAGTTCATTCCTTAATTCATTTTCAATCCGGCTTCGATATCGAACGACATACGAACTCAAGAATACAAACATAAACTCATAATCTGATCTCTGCAATATTTTGATCTTCAAAGTATGCCGAAATAAATAAAAACTTACAAAAAATCGAAGCTATTGTCGTAAGGATTCCAGAACTCTTGTCGGAATCAAAATCGGACGATCGAATCAAAAGTTACGGCGTTTTGAAAATCAAGAATTCAAAGGAAAAGAAAATGTCTCGGCCCCTGCTTCAGATTTTCTGATTCTTCATGTGAATACACATATCCAATCTGATATAATTAAGTTAAAATCGTATATGTATTGCATAATTGCAATTTAGTCCCTCAAATCTTCATTAATTGCAATTCAGCCCTCGGTCTTCATTTGAATTCAATTTCAATCCAAAATAATTTAAGAATATTAAAATTAAAATCGAAACTCTAAATATTCCAAATTACATATACTCGGATTAAAATTAAATAAATTGGGATTAATCAAATAATCCCGACCTTTTGCATTTCAGCCCTTCAACTTCGATATTTGAAAATCAGTCTCTGATCGGGTTTCATCTTCGAAATAATCATATTAATTCCCGAAACATGAAATTTAATCTTAAATCCCATAAATATTCAAATCGAATATTTATTCTTTTAATTTAAGAATTCTCGGAATTTAATTCTCAAACTCTGTAAATTCTTAAATTAAATATTTTTGGCTCGGAAATTAAATCTATCATTTCCATAACTTCTCAAATCAATATTAGCCCATAATATAGAATTTAATTCTCAAATCCCATAATTAATAATTTAATATTTTCGGGCCTTACAGTTGTAATGTTTTGAAAAAGATACAATAACTTAAATATTTTTTTGGTTTTGGTCTTGTATGTTGTCATATTTTGGAAATGTATAATAACTTGGATTTTTTTTTTGTTTTGATCATGTATGTTGTCATGTTTTGGAAAATGTACAATACCTTAAATATATTTTTTGTTTTGGTCATGTATGTTGTCATGACTCGAGAGAGATATCATGTTTTGCTTAGTTAACATAATATTTTGCCTATATGATACTTATTGATTATTATGTGGCTTAAATTGGATTCCATATAAGCAAAATTAACTATAAAAAACAATAAAAAAACCTAAAAAATATATAAAAAATACGTGAATAATTTATCTCAAAAAAACCTTCACACAAACAAAAACTTAATTTAAGAGGCTGAGTCCAAATCGTATTCTACCCCTATTAAATAATAAAATCCAATAACTTTTGGTTAGGTTTTTGTTTTAATAAAATTACCTTCGAGGTAAATGATGGACACTGTATCCATATGCAAGTCATGTGATAGAAAATTTAGCCATTTAAATCCCTTTTGTTGAGATAAAGGGGGCCGACCCTTTAATTAGATTTGTGTTTGTGTGAATTTTTTTTTTTGAGGTAACTGATCACGTATTTTTTTTATATTGTAATTTTTATAGTTAATTTTGCTCATATTGAACCCTAATTGTAACACATGAAAATTAATAGGTGCCAAGTTGGCAAAATCTTATGTCAACTAAGCAAAACCCGACAGCTCTTGATAGTTCTGGTAATATAAAATGAAATCCAAAAAAATATCAAAGTTATTGTATCTTTTCCAAAACATGAAAACATACATGATCAAAACCAAAAAAATATCCAATTTATTATACCTTTTTTCAAAACATGACAACATATAGAACCAAAACCAAAAACATATCCAAGTTATTGTATCTTTTTCAAAATATGACAATATACAGTACCAAAAAAAAAAAAAAACAGGCCAACATACATGATCAAATTGCTAATTTTTTCGAATTTAATTTAATATGATGGATCAAACATAAATAAATAAATTTACAAAAATATGTATCTGAAAAATTGTTTAAATCCATTTTTAAACTCCATTTTGGAATTTTATGAATAAGAAAAAGATCCCCTTATATATAAATGTTTTGCGATTTCAGTGATGCTTGTAATTCTTTTTTTCTTTTTTTTTTCGGACAGCCGATGCTTGTAACTCTTAAAAAATATTATCTTGAGATTTATATATAAATTTAAATATATATTTATATTCTGGATTTACTTAATTTAATTTATATTTTAAACACATTAAATGTTTTAGGAATATAGGAAATGTAACGAACGCGTAATGACCATAAATATTAATAGTGTATTAATCAACATCAAGTCAATAAAAAACAAAGAACATAAACAATATTCTCTCATCTATAACTTAGTGCAAAAGAAAATAAGTAAAGAATAACAAAACTCCAAACAACTCTCCTTGTGCCTTTCTCCTTCTTTATTATTTTATATAATATATATATTTTATTTTTTGTATCCATATAATTTATTATTATTATTTTATTTTATTTCTTATATATATTTAGTATTATTAATTTTATTTATAAATATTGAGTGAAATTCTACATTTGAATATTATTGTTCAATTCCCTTCAAATTATTTAATCAACATTAATATAAAGTTTGTTGCATAAAAGTACACTGTTTAGAAGTTGGCGTGAAAAAAATATATAATTTAGTTTTGTTTACTCGAAATTATTTATTTTCGATAATTCTAAATTTGATAAATTTTTACAAATTACTTTTGTATAAAAAAAATGAAAAGAATTAAAATTTTACTAAGAAGGCTTTATTTATATATATATATATATATATTTATTGTGAGAAGAAAATTGAAAAGGGATTTTAAAATAATATATTCAAAAAAAATTATTATTAAATTAAAAATAAGTTTATTATTTTAATATTATAGTATAGTAAAGCAAAGCTGAAACATTTACTTCACATACAAAATACCTATACAAGAAGAAGAAGTCATACAGAGAAACAACCCCATTTTTCACCTTCCTTTTCCCCAAAACTTTAATTGAGATTCCTTTAATCCTCTATTCTTCTCCTTCATTGGATTGTAATTCACATATTTTCGCCTAAAAAGCCCATCTTGTTATGTTATTTTCGTACACAGTTTGTGCTCACTTTTGCTGTTTCACTGTTTTTTCTTGAACAGAAAACATAAAAAAGATTATTGGGTTTTTATTGTTGAGTTACTAATTTATTTGCAGATTCTTGTTTCGTGTGTTGAAGAAAAGGGTTTGTACCCAGAAGGCTATATGTGTTTAATAGGCTAAAAGAAAATTCTAAGATATAAATTTTTAATAAATTATTGGAAGACTTTCTTTTTTTCAAAATAAAAATAAAAATAAATAAAAACTGGTGTCTTGGGCTGTTCCGTGGTGAATTTTATTTGAATTCTGTGATTTGGTATTGAGTAAAGGAAAAAAAATCAAGAGACATGGGAAAGCATGGACCTTGCTATCACTGTGGTGTTACAAGTGAGTCTTTATTTTTTGGGTCTGTATTTGTCACCATTTTCAATTGATTTCAAATTGATTGATTAGTTCTTCAATAATGAAATGTTTTTTCGTTTTCTGAATACAGAATGATTACTGGGGGTGGAAAATTCTTGGTCATTTTTTATGTTATGTGTTATGTTCCAGTGTTTTAATTGGTTCTTGTCTTTTACTTCCATTTCTGCCAAAGTCCACGAGTCTTTGATTTTCAATTTGATAATAGCGTCGAGAATTCTATTTGGGCGCTTAGCCTTGCTTTCTCTCTTTTGCGCATGCCCACTGCCTTTGAATCCATTGAAACCTTTTGAGAAAAGAGGAGATTGAGCTGATTTTCATTGTTCTCTAATGCATTTGAGTGTTTATATGCCAAATGAAATCAATGTTTGTCCTCTCATGTTCATTATGAGTTCTGGTTGATCGGAATTTTTAAATTTCTGTTCTAGCAGAACTTGGTGTCTTGACTGCAGCTTTAAACGTGAAGCCTAGACTTGTTTACTGGTGTCTTCTCATGAAAACATACGAGAGGCTTCTATTTGTTATTGATCCGTAGACTCTAGCCTAGCTCTTTGTAAAGACAGATTAAAGTTTCTTTGCTATTGTAATTTCAACTCTTGCAACCTTTATAATCTTTTCATGCATGTTCATAGTATGGCATTATAGTGATCTTCAAATTGCAATGGTATGCCATCAATCTGTTGGGTATGTCATATTTCCATCTACTTGGATCGCACCTGATTATTCATGAGTCATTCCACACCTATGCGAGAGTATCTCTGCATTCTGCTAGGATCAGGTCATTTCAAATTATAAGAACCTTGTGCGGATAAATCTGTGTGCTTCTGCTTGAAGAATTACAGTTTTCCATAGACATTTGAAAACCAATGTCTGGAGCGTGTTAAAAATGTATTCAACTTGGTTGTCCAGGTGTTATTAGAATGCATTGTCTAGGGATTCAGTTTGACGATGATTATGTTACTGTGATGTGGTTTCCAGAGTCTGTTCTGCCCCAGGAAATGTTCGAAGAAACCTTTTCATGGTTTCCTATGATTATCTACTTCTCTTAGCCCAATGACTTGGGTTGTAGTTGTAAGTTTTATATAATTTCTATCCAATGTGTTTTGTCTTGCTCGTAAGACCATTTCCATCATGCTTCTATTAAATCATTCTTTATCCATTCAGGTTGAGAAGAGAGGTTTAGGTTTTTGTTGACATAATTTTCCTGCTAATGAAGGCATAATCTCTTGTGACTACCCTCTTGATTTTGTTTCTTGCAATTCTTCCATTGATTAATGTCATTCTAAGTTGCACATGTGTAAATATTTGTGTAACACCTTCCTGAATGTGTTGCTTCTCTACACTTGCTTTTCAGAATCTCGAGCAAAAATTGCCTTGTTCAGATCTTACTTTCGATTAGTGACGATTACTGCCGTTTCTTATACTATACTTAAACGACTTCAAATAATTATGCAACAGGTACCCCTCTTTGGCGTAACGGTCCTCCTGAGAAGCCCATACTCTGCAATGCATGTGGTTCTCGGTGGAGAACAAAGGGTACATTGGCAAACTACACACCTCTCCATGCTAGAAATGAACACGAAGAGTTTGAGGATTATCGGGTTTCAAAAGTGAAGACAATTTCCATCAAGAACAAAGAGCCGAAAGTTATCAAGAGGAAGTATGATCATAATCTTAATGATATTGCTGAATTTCGAGGGATACTGCCAGACTATAGTCAGGGGTTTCATAAAGGTTTTGATAAGGATACCAGCAACGGATCAAGTTCGGGCTCTGCCATATCTAACTCAGAGAGTTGTGTGCAATATGGCAGTGCTGATGCAAGTGATTTGACAGGTTTCTAAGCTCTATATATTGGTATTCTGAGTAGATTGATTATGATGAAAATAATTATGTCTCTATTATTAGAAACCATTTTCCGAAGGTCATTGGAGGTATCAATCAATAATTTTATACTTTATAATGGTTCCTCATGTGTTATCCGGAGATCAGGAAACATGTGGTCAAAATTTATAACAAACTTGTGACATCGGAGCCTCCGACTATGTTAGAAACTATTTTCTGAAAAGTTGAGATTGTGGGTGGTGGCTAAAGCTATAATTTTATAATTTTCCACTACTAATCAAGCCAGAAAAAATGATAACTTTTAACCAGGAAATTTGGAAGCAGCTTATACCGAATGTCTTTTCTCCCCCTGGCAGTCTTGTCAACTATTTTTCGAGTTAGGCTCTAGAATGAGGCAACTATTAACATTTTTCAATATTTTTATCCTTTAATCCATTCACTCGTCCTTTTCAGGTCCATCACAACCTGCTGTATGGGACACAATGGTGCCCTCTAAAAAGAGAACCTGCGTCACTCGTTCAAAGCCTTCTCCAGTTGAGAAGCTTACCAAAGATCTATATACCATATGGCATGAACAATTGTCGAGCTTGTCTGGGTCTTCAGAAGAAGAATTGCTTCTTGAAAGTGGCAAACCTATGGTGTCTGTTGAAATTGGACATGGAAGTGTGCTTATTCGGCATCCAAACTCTATAGCTAGAGAGGAAGAATCAGAAGCTAGCTCCCTCTCAATTGACAACAAGAAACATACTGTAAATACTCGTCATACAACTTTTCCTGGTCTTATGGAGGAGACAGGTGTCAATTCATCAAGTCGAGCTATCGAGAAAATCAAGAAGCCCGTTAATCTTGGAACAGAACAAGAACGAATCAAAAGGTACTTGGCAATCTCAAAGTGCTGAGAAGAGTAAACCATAGTGTTTAAATTGATGATCTCAAATGATGGAAGTTGATATGCACATATATGATCAGATTTGTCCATATTCAAGTATTTTGAGAGGCACACACATTCAACGCACGGAAAACTATAAATATTTTCCCACTATTTGTGTATCACAAACTCATTTTTTATTTTCTTCTTCAATTTCAGAGGCAAAGATCAACTTGAAACAATTCAGATTCTTGCGCACCATAATTCTCCACTATGTTACATAGACCTCCAAGTAAGTTGAAATACATCTACAAGCGTATTCTTTTTACTCTGTCCCATATGCTATGTCATATGGACAAATCTTCATGTCATATTTTTAT